>NC_083628.1:15372503-15540003 GCF_963584025.1 Labrus mixtus | reverse complement strand
AAGCCATGGTCAGAAGGTTAATGTAATATGTTGCTTATGGCTACGATTCAAACTGTCAAAATAAACCAGAGATTGTTAAATTAGTACCAGGGATACGTTGGCTGGGTAACTGCCCTTTCTGATGTCATGAAAGGAAAATCTCCAAATGGGCTGTTTGAGCAGACATTTTCAGGAAAGTGGAGAAGGCAAAAGATGGAGAGAATGGATTTTTCTTATAATTTGGGGGGGTTTGTGCTAGGAACACATATTAGTGTTAGAAAATGAGGACTAAAATGTACTCTGCATAATATGTGTCCACAGGAAAGAACCATCTTCACTGAATTACACAATACTTTTAATTTATCAAACTAAGGGAAGGACAGTGAGCAGAGGAATCCTCTCGATATGACGACCATGTCACCTCAACTGTTAACTCATATTCGTTTCGATTTAATCCCAAACTCCAATGCATCAATTAATCAATAATCCAAACTTTATTTGAATCGCTGCTTTTTGATAATACAGATAAGTGGGATTAAAGTTTAACCATGGCCAATATGAAGTGTGATTTTTGCAGATTTATGACGTTAAAGAAAGCTTATTGCTGAAATGTGATCATTTTTTTTCACATCATAATTAAGACAAATAAAGAAAATATTTATCTGTGATGTTGGACTGTGTTTATTTGCAGTTAAAAGGGTTTTGGGGCGCCGATGGCTAAGTGGTTAGGGTGCAGGCCCCATGTACAGAAGTTGTACTGTAGTCCTACCTGTGGCTCCTTTCCTGCGTGCTATTCCCCACTCCCTCTCTCCATTATTTCTAACTCTATTCACTGTTCTATTCTTCCAATAAAGGCATAAAAAACAAGCCCAAAAATAAATCTAAAAGAAAAGTGTTTCATACATTACTTATGGGTTGAAGGGAGACAGAACCAGCGTTGACTGTAACAATATTAACAGCTTAGAAGAGAGAAAATAAAACTAGAATATTTTATGGCTGCGATAAACATCCCAGTAAGAACAGATTTACTCTTTGTACTCCATCTTTGGTAAGATTGTAGTTTTTACGCAGCAAACCTAAGTGACATTAATAACATCCACCTATTAGTGTAAGAGCAGTTGGATTCTCTTTACTCACACCTTTCTTTGACCCTGTGACCTCTTTTTTCATTGAGGTCAAGGAAAAGTTGAGAGGATTTAGGTTCTAATCTTTTTCGACTTTACAAATGGATCATTTCAAAGTTCACTTACTTCCTGAAATAATAAATGTATCCAGTCGACTCCACAGATCGTACTTATCAAACTGTTCACTCCTCATCATATCTCCTGTGCACTTTAATAAGAGGGGCTAAATGCAGCTAAAAGTGACTGTCTCCAAAGGGAACCATTCCATTTTTTTCCCATCCCTAAGACTTATTTCACCCAGTTTGTACATCTTTTGGTTGAATTAAATTCAGACTTCATCTTGCTTAGAAGGACTTTAAGCCTTTGCCTTGGTCATAAAGGTTTCTGTGCTCATCCCTTATATAAATCTTTCTCACAAGACTCAGTTTGACTCTGACTTATCTAGGCCTCAGGAGTAGCGCACAATTACCCATTGAAAAAAAATGCTGCATAAGGCATCAGTCGCCCGCCTTATCAAAGCCAGTGCAGCTGTACAGACAGATAAAGGGCACAAATAATAAAAGAATTGTCTTTTCACACACATGGATTGGCAAGATGAACTGCTTGCTGAATTTTTGACCCATGAGTCTTACAGTATCAGCGCAAGACACATGCTGATAGGGCTAAGGAAGGCAAAAAAAAAGGAAGTGGTTTTGTGTTTTATAGCGGTCCTTAAATGTATTAAGAAGGTTCTTTATGAAATGGCAAAAGATAGATTCATTTTTTTAAGCAGCTTTAACTGTCTTTTAGAAATCTTTAAATAGGTGCAGAGGATGTTAAGACCTCTTATCTATGTGTTACAACATTGTGTAAAATTACTCTAAACATGCAGGGCGCTTCGTCATCCCTCCTGAATGTGCACATCGCCAATTCTCCACCTTTTTCCTTCAATGACTTTAATATTAACTGATGCAATTGTCGGTTTCCTTTCCCAACATTTACAGTGAAACCTAGACATGTGCGATAAGACGTGAATTATTTCAGACACAGGAATGAGTTCTGCATATAAATTAATCTAGTAATGGCCAACAGATTCCATATTTATACTCTAGTTTGATATTCATAGAGCTGGCAATATTACAAATGATGTCTTTTCATCTTCATATTGGGCTGTGCATGATGGGGGACATGATATGTATGCAGAAATGTGCTAAAAGTATCATTCTCTGATAATGCAAGCATGGTTCTTTGCATTGATGCCATTTGGGAAACGATTAAAAACAAGTACGTCATACTCCGTCCTTTACAGGATCTTCAGAGAACGCATCATCACATGTTATAAAGAGTCCAAGAAGAGCCCCATTGAATCACAACACAGCAGGACTCAGTTGCTGCACATTAACCACTGAATATTTCAAGGATGTTACCAAACTAGGCACACCGTTATCAGAGATGTAGAACAGGTGTTTTCTTCACGACAGCTGGTGAAAGACGTCTGCTTAAGAAATGTCTTTGAAGAACTTGGTACAAAGCAGTCTTTGAAAAAATCTGTTGGTAGGCTAAAGGTTCTTTGTAGTACATAAAAGCAATCTGGTCCTATGGCCTCATTATGAGACAATACTTTTTCTAGGGATGATAGCTTACTGATTGACAAGCCAAGCCTTTGCGTGGAAACAAATCCTGTGCTCTTTTAATTAGGGGCAGCAGTCGATCAGTGGTAGTCAGTCGTCTCTCATCGGGGGTTTGGTACCCAGCTACTGCAGCTACATGTTGAAGTTTGCTTGGGTAAGATCCCTGTACCCTAACCCTAAAATGAATAATACTGATGGACACTTTACGTAGCAGCCTCTGCCATCAGTGTGTGAATGTATCATGCAGAAGCTACTTTGAGGAGTCTACAAGACTAGTGAATGGTCATACCAATTTTGGACATGCTTACAAGTCTATTTTGGCTGTTTTTCCCCCCCACCAAAAGACCCACAGTTCAGTTTTTGTTACTTTTGGACCATGCATGAAAGCCTTAGACCTACCTTGTGACTTTCCCTAAAAGACCTGTAACACAACGTTGAGGACTCATCTTCAGACAGTGACTTGGACTTGTTTCAACTGACTTTTAGCCTTACTTTAACTCCCTCCAAAACACCTAAAAACGGCTCTGCAGGTAGAAAACGGTCCATTGTGAAATCAATAAGAACCTTTCTGCTTGCCCTGAAGAACCCTTGTAAAAAGTAAACAAAACAAAAAAGCTGGAAACTGTAAAAATAAACGGTTGTTGGCAGAATGGCTGTACCTCATTTTTTTTGCACATTTTAGCTCTAAGTGGAAAAACTCAGGGAGAAAAGTAAAAAAACCAACAACTCTAAAATAACCAGCAGAACTTGCTCTTTTAAAGTGGTCAATTCTGCTGCTAACCTTATATCACTATCTGATGGAATGAGAGTAACACTGTTTTAATGGGTCAGGCTCAGCACTACATGACACAGTCTTCAGATGCCGTGGCTTGGCTCCTGATATATCTTTAAAAATAAAAAATAAAAAACTGTTGCATAATTGGATAACTGGTCTCAGTGGAGTGCCAGTTTCCTTCTAATCCATTTCTCCTCATGTCAATTTCAGTTGCAAGTGTTTGTGTCAAGTAGAGAATGATGACTTTAATTAATTTAGTTGTTTATTGACCTGTTTCTTTTTTTGCCTTTTAGAGTCCTTTTCATGGAGAGAATATTGAGAGCCTTTTAAAAATACCATCCATGCATTTTCCACACAACTACACTGATTGTCTTTTATGTTGTTGTGAATTAATAGACAAGTGGTGCAGTAGTCTTTATTCAGTACTACTGTGATGAAAAAAGCATCTATATGCTAATCAAAATATATATAGCTGTCGACCAGACAAGTCGTATCGCAAAGTTTGTAAAAGTTTCCTGATCACTGACAACACCTTGCTATTTTATTGTAAGCCCTTTCTGATTTGAGTCCAGCAGAGGGATTTACTATGATATTCAATATACAAACTCGATTGATGTGAATCAACACCTCCCGAACCTTGTCCCAAGCGATTTCAATTCTTAGTTGTTTTTTTTTTAAACTTGGGTTCATGTTTTTTAGTTTCCAGCTGCTGCACTTGCTCATGGAGACAGCCCAACACTCAGGATGAATCAAAAAGCCAATCCGACCCAATTTTTCACTCTGTCTTGGACTATTTGGACAACACTGAACTCAAATCAGATGGAACAGGCTGAAGTTTAGCCATAATCTGTTTCTGTCTGAGGTCTTTGGTGGGGGGGCAAAATGCCAGGCAAACAGTTAAGGTGTCGAAGTTGTTGGAAAACTACTTTTTGAGGTTTTTTGGAAGAGTATAAGTTTGAAGGAGGTTTCTTCAGAAAAACAAAGAGGTAGTTGTTGGTCAGGTCTGAAACAATTTGGTGCTTCAGTCAAGATTTAAAATGTGTCATTGTTTGATATTTTTTAATCGAGGACAAGTTTTTGTCTGACTTGAAAATACTGGTGGCCCGTATTTCAATCCAATTGTTAAAAGGGAGAAAACGTGAGGTGTCTGGCAGGCTGTGTTTAGTGTACTGTGACCCTCTGCACACATTACTGTGAAATTCTAGCTTACCAAGTAGGTTACTGACAACACATTAATACAGTGTAGGAAAATAATAATGTAGAAAAAAAGGAAACATCAGCAGCCCGACTGTTTGTGTCAGCTGTTTATGTTTCTCAGTAGGGACGGATTATTCAGCTTTAGCCCAAGGCTCTCAGCAACTTTCCTGACTCTGGTGGTGCGAGTCCTTATGTTCCTGTGGAGTTTCTCTGATGGTGAAAAGGAGAACTGACTTTATGCTGTTAGGAGAGGAGTCCTTTGAGTCAAAGGGAAAGTCAGGATGCTTTGGATGTTGCATTTTTTAAAAGGAGCACACTGACTTTCCGTCGGATCAGTGGTCGGTGTCCCTTCTTGTCTGTTTTGACTGTCAGCTCATATGTAATGGAGGCAGATATTGAAGCTCTTTGAGGTGAAGACTTGCACTCTTTTGGCGATCTGCAGTGAATAAAAGACTTCTTAGTTTAACTGAGACTGAAGTTTTTTTTTCTTCCGTCAATGCACAATGATGTCAGACAACTGGGAGTCATTTCTAGTCAACTGTAGAATTATTATTAGATTTTTATGATGATCAGAGTGGTGTCATGTGGAATTGTCTCCCCTCAGTCTGTGACAATTGGCACTCCAGTGTATGTGCCCACATCAATTTCTTTTTCTAGGAATTAGCAATCAGCATTAGACAGGTCTTATGATTTAACTTATCTCCATGCAGTAAATGCTGATTGTACATTGTAATAAAGACACCATAAGCATTTAGATCGGTTCCTGGCTTTCACCACGCAATTCCGCATGCCTCAGGTACAAATCAGTTAGCTGGATTGACAGTTTGGCTAACTGTGGAACAAGAGCTGGGAGTGTGGATCTACTGACACAGAAGATAAAGAGCCCATTGATGAAGAAGGTAAAGAAGGAGAACGATATTAAAATGGAAGTAGAATATGGCTGCACACTCATTGGAGAGAGCTGCGTGACTCTTCAGTTGGCATTTCATTTTCTAGATCATACCACCAGGTGTGTTCATTCGCCTTTATCACAGCACTCAGGGTTTGAGTTCAGATTGGGGTCCGACAACAGCAATGCAGGAGGGGAGTCCCCTCTGGGTTACCATATCTGGAGTACATGCTACGCTGATGATGTACCGCTGTATGTTGCAGTTAAGGTGTTTCTGCAGACATGCTTAACTTATAGGAAATCGTTATTCGCTCACTCTATATCTTAACCTTTCAAAAGCATTTGAGGCGCAGGTAGCCTAGTGGTTGGTGCGCACGCCTCATGTACAGAGGCTATAGTCCTCTAGGTGGGCAGCCAGGGTTCCGATCCGACCTGATTCGACTCTATCCACTATCCTATCTCTACAATATATCCAAAAAAATAACTCTTTGGAACAATGCACATGGTGAAAATCGGCCAAAATTCAGTGGATATTTATATAGAAGCAAAGCACCCATGTAAGATTAAGTATTTGCTTATCATTAGGCCCTGGAAAGGGTGTCAAAATGTGGGCCATAAACCTGCTAAGCTTTAAAATCCTGATCTGATTTTTTTTTTTTGCAACATGTAGAGGGAAAAGCACATGATGAATGGATGGATGTAGGAGTGTTCTGTGTACCCTCCATCACCAGAATCAGGACCACATCCGTTTGTTAAGAACGTTGCGGCGAAAACAAGCGAGGTATCTCCCCTGCCAAAGTGTCATTTCATTGTTGCAGGTTTAAAAATAGATGTTCACATTTTTCTTATAGTGAAAGACCCTCCAAGGCCTTAAAAAGGTTATCTTTCTGAACATTTAATCCCCAATGAAGAAGTACTCTGCCTGAGGTAATCAGGCATGAGTCTACTAACAATTTGTACACCACGGTTTATCTGTCTACTGGGTAACAAGGGTCTTCTCAGCAGCAGATGACACCCACGGGACTTCAGTCTAAAACAGTAATGTCTGACAGGTTTATCAGCAATGCTGGCTGTGACAATAAACTTTGTGCAGCATATAGAGGTGAAAGTTTGTGATCAGGAAACAGTTTCTACAATCTTATCAGTATACACAGAATGAAGGAAGGTGGAGACGAGGACTCTGATGGGATGGGGATTGCTGAGATCTGGAGTCCTGTTTGTCATGATGGAAGTAAAGGTCACAGGTAAGTCATAAATGAAACTTTATTGACAGTTTGGATAACAAAGTTCTTCTTTGAATTGAATTAATTACATTTCGAACCAAAAAAGTAATAGAAGGCCACATAATAGAGCTGAATGACAGAGAAGACAATCAGACAGCTTCTCAAATAGACTGGTGAGGTTCTGAAGAGAAAAGAAAACTAGAGAGAGAGGGAAAAGAAGAGTGGATATAGTACAGAAACGGGAATTGAAATGATCAAAACGGCACAACCCTTCATAGAAGGAGCAAATACAGACCTCCTGCAGCTTCAGGTAATGCTGCAAAGAACGACTGTCAGAACGTGTCAGACTTGTGTTTTAAAACAGGATGAAACAATTCAGGGATCACTTTCATATTTGATTCTCCCTAAAACAAAACATGTCAACTAATAACGTCATGTTTTCGCTGAAGAGCTGTTTTCTCACGTCAGGTGTGAATCAAGATATTCAGCTCAACGAATGCTTTTACATCACTCTCACAAAACGGTGCAGAAATCATAATCTTACCTAATGGAATCTGCGATCCCTCAAATCAAGATGACATAAAAACTCAAATAAAACACAGGGTGATAAAACAGATCCTGGCAAATTAAGCCTCCAGGAAATCGGAAAATGCTGCCTGCTGATTGGCCGAGGCTGATGTGGCTAGTAGGAAAGGCTTGGCCTCTTCAGGAGTTGGGAGGTTGGAAGGTTTTGGAGGTGGCCAGCATGGCTCGCACTTTGGCCATCAGATCCTGAAAACACAAGAGGAAAACAGAAAGGAGGAATGAGTTTCGGGGGGGAAAACATCTCCAAACAAATTTGTTGCAACACTTCCTAACGGAGAATGAACATCGGTCTGTCTGGCAGGAGAAACTCCGGGTGAAGTCAGAGTGAAAAATGGGGCTGTTTGGGTCACACATTCAGCTCCTCCTGGAAATATCCTGAGTATTTCAGAAGTTTTCTGCAAGTGTGAAAGTCTTAATACAGGATTAACTGAGGGCCGGAAAGAAACTCATATTTCTAGTGTATTAAAGCTACTGAATTATAAAACATTCATCTTTTTATTAATTTAAATGACTCCCTGTAGTGTTAAAGAGCTTTTAGTTCACACTGTGAAACCCTTCCACTGTCATCAAATACAGTTCAGTGCTCAGTCTAACCTCTTGTCTGTGTCGTCCCTGACTTTGTATATGTGACATCTCACCAAACTCCACAAAAAAAAAATCTTGCAAACAGAGACCCAAGCTTTTTCTCATGTGTTCAAATCCACTACTCATGTTAAGATTAATCCATTTGTGAATATAAAGGAATGTGCTTTCTGCCTTCAAGCCATCATGAAATCTTTAACGCACAAATGAACGCATACAGATTTCAATAAAAGTACGTAAGCATTGAGAAGTACATCCTTCCCAAATTTGAAACCACATCTTCTCCAGCTACTCTGCAGTCAGGATATAAACAATAGAAAAACTCACAAAGCAAACCCCGCACTGAATTCTAAAACTAACACTGGTGTGTGTGTGCAGTTTCTCGTGTGGCCACTTGAGGCTTACTCCAAAAGCCCGTCAATCCCCATAGCGCCTTGTGTAAAAACGTCCAACCTTCCAGCTGGAGTCCACATGTTTACAGCCTGGTCTCTACGGTTTATTTCCCTAGACAACTCTGCTACTCACTCTCCTCCCAGAATAGTGTGCAGGCAGTTAAGTGTCACAAGCGCTCTTAGCGTCTTCTTCTTTCTTAAAAAAAAAAAAAAAAAGTTCATTAAATAAATAAATAACCCTTGTCAGCTTCCACAACAAATAGAATGTCATTCTTTGGGAAAAGCTGTCTGTTACTTTTAAATCAGCGCGATGATGAATGTGCCTTGGGCAAAGACTGTACATCTTTGATAACTCAGTGTTTGTGACTTAATAAAAGGTATTCCCCCCAACTAAGAGGTGATGTCACAATGGCTGTGGACTCCTTTTATATATACAATCGATGTAAATAGGTCAAGGATGGGAAAGACCAGTGAATATTAGAAGATACAAATGCAAAACAAGAGCATTAAATCAATCATGTAAAGTACAAGAAGACACAGGGGCCACTCTTTCCCCTCTTTATGTTATAATGGATATATTGCTGACCACTGGGCATATACTGGTTATGCTGAATTGAAAGTGTTCATTTTCTACCCAGGAGTGATTCATACACGCATGGAAAAATCTCCCCCCTTGAGCTCTCGTGACAGATGAGACAAATTAAAAGCTGTAAACACAGAGGGAGGGAGCTGTCATATCAAATCACTCAGAAGGCTGTTCCTTTCTAAACCCGTGTGTATTGAAATGACAAACACAAACACACAACACACAGTCGTTTGTTTTACAGAGTGGTGAGGACAAAAAAAACTGCTCCGTATTTTAATCAACTTAGTGGAAAGTTACCACATCGACAGTCGAACAATTGAATTCTGTACTGCGTTTAGAAATGAAAGTACAGCATTACTAGTATCAAAGATTATCACAGGTATACTTCAGCTGTCACACAGGAGGGAGATAACTACGGTGACATTAGGGTTCAGTATTTCCCTCAACCCCACGATAAGATATGTATCACGGTACAGAGGCTGCGATACCGTACATACCATGATATACAATGATTTTGGATAATGACCATGTCCTACACAGATTTCACAGCAACAGATGTTCATTATCGTTGAGAATAAAAGCAGGGGCATATTAAGGATCCTACAACCTAAAACACTTAAATTCAGGTTCTCAGAGATCCCCGAAATACATCAAAATATTTGAATCCTGGAGCTATAGCTAAGGTGTTATTGTGAGCTGAACCATAGGGGAACTATCTTTCACAACTGTCATCACAGCTTTGCAGCCAGCTAGCCGAACATTCTGTAACATCTGCAGTGATATATGTGTTTGCAAGTAGTGGCGCTGGTGGCACGCTCCGGAGACGGACCGCGGCGCCCGCTGCGTGAACACAATGATCGACTAGGGTGGCAGCGACCTACGGCGTAGTACGTGGCGCTGAAGGACCGCGGCGCGCACGGAGTACGTGTGAATTGGCGGGTAACTCTGACAAGGATGCCGGCCAACTTAGAACCAAAATTTCCATTTAACAATACACAAGGCATTGAACCCTAAAACACCCTAAATATTGCTCATGTGCTCATTTTGATGACATTTGAAAACAGTAAGAATCCTCCACACTGCTCTGTCATGGCAGCACAGTGACTCAGCAGTGGATTATTCAGATCTAAATAGGTTCATTTGACTAGCAGAGTCAAGGTCAGGTCCTATAATTGGACTTTTCTTATGATGTTATTGATCTCAGGGGGGTGCCCAGGTTTTAGGACATGTCCTGGACTTGAACAGACCTTAAGGGGCCTGCGCTAAGAGGCAACAGGCATCAGCATGATTATTCTTATATATTTACATAAAACAGAACTACCTTTATATATAAAACATCTAACACAAGCCTAGATGCTACTCTCAAGGTTTTACCAATTGTCCATCGAATAAATGTCTGGCAGAGGAAACGGTGACTACAGACGGCGAAACGACGACGAGCAGGAGGAAAATGAGACGGATGAGGCAAACAGCTAGCAGGCCCCCTCAGGGAGGAAGAGACTATTAAGCAGATGAGGATGTGCTGAATTATTCAAGATGTGTTTGTAGAACATTACAGATGGGGTATAAGTAGTTAGTGCTCGTGAAGCTGTTCATGCTGCAACAGCCAGCGAGCAGCAGGTTTTTCAACGAGCCATCTTCTGTGGGGCTGTTGAGATGAAGACAGGAGAGGAGAAAGCGTCGGGTTTGTTTGACATGATGAGTAACAGAAAGACAAAAGATGGAGTTTTTTTTTTGTTTTTTTTTTTTTATAAGTGAGAAAATGAAGAGATGAGAAATTTGTTGTGTCTGTGGTGTATCTGCTGAGTAAACACCAAACACTGAGTCAGACACACACTATCTCTCTCTCTCTCTCCAACAGAAGTGACAACGTGCTGCACATTCAGTGCGAGTCGTGCGGGGTGTTCACAGAGTAGCTGCTCTTGCCTCTCCATTCCCAGTCTATTGACCTCCATTAGCTTTAGTCCCAATGCTTATTGCATTCTGGTCTACACCGCATCCTCTCAAGATTCAGTGCAACTCTTTTTTTTCCTTGGAGGTGTAACCGCTCCTACACCACATTTATATACGCTCAATGTGAAGTCGCTTTATTAACATTATAATAGTGAGGCTACAAATGATATTCACTGTGATTCAACGCTCCATTACACATTTAGCTGTAAGCTGCCTGGCTGCACGGCAGAAGCACATTGAAGTATTTCATCACTTCATGAAATGCAGTGACAAGTAGAAATTAGATTAATGATATTTCAGGAAAAATTAAATGAAGATGTTGATCCAGGGCTCAACATGTAAGGAAAAGGAAGCATGTGTAATTGAAGTAATGACGGTCAGAAAATATCTTTCATCTGGGGATTGATTTCAACTTTTAAGACGAATCAAGGTAACTCATCTTGAAGTTTGTCTTAGGGGAGGTTTCTCCATGTTTCCAAAGCAGCGGAAATGAAATAAATAAACATTACATTATGGTATTGATTGACAGCGCTGGATGTGAGAGGACAACTAGACACAAAGATAAGAGAGAGAACAGTGTGTTACTTTTTGCCCAAAACAAAACGGTTGAACTTGAAAACCGGTTTGCAGCAATTTCGTCCCCATTTTCTTTTTTTTTTTAACCACAGGCTGAAAAGGTAAGAAAAATAACACCAAAACATTGTTTCTTATGTAGTAAGTCCTCCGTCTTCTTCCCTTCCTGTTACCAGGTACGTGTGCCTGCATGTGATTAGGGTGCAATTCTGAAGCAGCATGATAGCAGCCGTAAATTGGACATTAGAATTCTAAACAAGCTGGAGCACGGGGAACATGTTCTGGGGTCAGAAGATATTAACCAGGTGTGCGTTAGGTCACATTATAATGAATGCATGTTAGGTTACATTATGATTAATGAGGGAAGTGTAAGAGAGGGAGTATGATGCACAAAGCATTTCCTTTAGAGACTGCGGTTGCATGCAGCGTGTGTGTGATTGTTGGAATTTGAACGGTGACTTCTGTTCTTAACACTCAACAGAGGGGCTGCAGCCTCTGTGGTAGCAGCTTAAATGGTAAATGGACTTAAGCTTGTATAGCGCTTTTACACTGCAAGTCACACCTACACATTCACACACTGATGGCAGAGGTTTCTTTGTCAAGTGTCCATCAGAAGTAACTAATCCCATTTATACGCAGCTGACGAAGCAGCGGGAGCAAATTGGGGTTAAATGTATTGCCCAAGGACACATCGGACATGTGGCTGCAGGAGCTGGGGATTGAACCCCCCGACGTTCCGGGAGACGACCGACTCTACAACAGATCCACAGTTATATGTCTGTCAAAAACATATTACCATGTTCTACTGTGAAACCTGTACAGCTGGTTATTTGGGCCATGCTGGAGCAGCAGAAACAACTCTGTGATCAAAACCTGTTACTGGATATGCTAAAATCGGCCGATATTATCTGTTCTCGAATACTCGAATACAAACCATGGAATGCTATAATTGTAGCATTAAAAGTTTTTTAGTTTGTTAAAATGAAAGTGTTCTTGTTTGTGCTGAAATTAAATACCTCTGCAGAGGTAAAAAAAAGAAGAATAACAAGAATACGTTGAAATATTATTCAACAAAACACAATGACTGTACTGAGTGCTTCACTTTTGACTTTTAACAAAGGGTTTTGTTGAAGGTCTTACATAAAGGCTATGTTATATTTGTATCAGTGAAAATGTACAGCACTTTCCGTCCATCCACTTTGCCTGATGGAAACAAAGCACAACACTCTATTCTTGTTTTCCTCAGGCTGTAAGGGTCAGCATAGGATATACTTAAGATAAAAGCAAAGAACAATACCTGAGTTATTTTCGACTGAACCGAGGATACTATGGATGCGGACACTGCCTTGTCTTTCTCCTGGGAACCTCCCCTGTAGAGAGAAGAGACGGAGGGAGAAGCGGACAAACAAACAAAAGGGCGAGGGAGAGAGGGGGGAGAGAAAACCAATCACGTTAACAGGAGAGGCTATACAATATTCATGATATCTTCTGCGATGTTCAAACTTAGACAGGCGTCGAGAGCCTCAGAAGGGAGAGCAGAGGCAGAAGACGGAGAGGTGAGAGAGGAACGACATGTGACCTGTAAAGACTAACCTCCACGTCAACAATGTCAAACGCAGCCAAGTATATAATCATGTAGACAAACAGGAGAAGTGCCAAAAACGCAGGCTTCAAATTCTGCTTCATGTCTCTGTCTAAAGCCTTTAATCTCTCTGCTGTTGAACACTTCATAATTCATCAGGGGATTTTTTTTTAAATAAGAAAAATCATGCCTGTCAAGATGAATGAACACAACAGGTGACATGAAAATGCAGATATGACGGCTGATGATGTTCTGTGGTTTTCAGGGTTTAGCCTCCATGAAAAAAGGTTAGGAATGTGTGTGTCTCAGTCTGTCATTAAAATGTTTTACTCCTGTTTACTCACATAACCATGATGCTCCAGTTCTATACCAATTAGAAAAGTGCAATGCAAATACCAAACCGACAGAACCAGCCTTGTCTATGATGCACAGAGTTCAATAGTTTAAAAAGCTCTGAAGGTAACTCAAAAACCTTTGACGACTAAAAATGTTCAAATGAAGCCAGTCTCCCCCCCATGAAGGGTTCTTGCTTAGATCATTAGATCGTTAGATCATTGCTTTCTCTTAAAGGGGCCATCATTACTGGAGGAAAAAAGACAGCATTCTCACCTGTCTGGTTTACTGGGGAAATTGGATGTTGATGGACAAAAAAAACTTTCTAAAGCATTCAATTGGGGTTTGAAACACAAAAAAATCCATCTGTTTTGAACAAGTTATTCCTGTATACATTTTTTTTTTTAATTTTTTTTTTAATGTTTATGCATTATAAATGCAAGAAATATTAAAGGTCACATATTCTCCTCCTTTTTAACCAGTTTAAATAAGTCTCAGAGCTCCCCAAGACATGTCTGTGAAGTTTCTTGTTCTAAATCCACTCTGATCCTGTATTTGATCACGCCTATAAACCCCTCTATTTCAGCCCTGCTCAGAACAGGCTGTTTCTGTTTCTGTAGCTTTAAATAAAAGTCAGCTTTTTATGTATACCCCTCTGAGTGCCTCAGACCTCTTCAATAGCTTCGAAGTTGGATTCCCACACTGAAGAGCACCAGAGGGACTAATTCTTTTCAAAAATGTTCAAAACATTGTTCAACACCCATGCAGCACTCCATGCATCTGCTTTTTGAAAGTGAGCTGTGTTTGACCACACCCCTCTGTTGAAGGGGATATGCCTTGGGCTTTCTTGCACCATGCCCAGTTGTTTACATAGAGAAGGCAGACTCAGAGGACAGAACAAACACCTAGCTGTGGGAGTGTCACCCACCTGGGTGAGGGGTTACTGCCCTTTGTGATGTCTTGAAGGGAAAATCTCCCAACAGACTGTTTGAGCACACATTTTATGAAAAGAACAGAAGAGGATGGACTTTTCTCAAAATTTAGGGATTTGTAGAAAGTCTATAGGGACACATTGGTGTTTGATCAACAAGCTTTTGCACAATATGTGATCTTTAACCTGTAGGGGTGGGACAAAATACTGATCCGGCAATATTGTGTTTTTCTGACACTTGTTTTATAATTATTACATTGCTGGTTCCAAATTCCGGATTCCGCTCAAAGTTTGACTGACTAAGTCACTTCTTCATGACTACTTAAGGCGGTGCTTATAACAGGAGTGAGGGTAATGACATGTGAATGGAGGCTAACTGGCTAACTGAAGCACTAGAGAACACTTGGGAACACACGTGTCTGCAGCTGACTTAGCGATAGCAACGTCATAAGTCTGTGAACATCTCCACACAGACTCTGTGAAACAGCGCTGCGTTACAATCACTTTAGATATCCTAGCGGACGCTAAAGGCACGCTCCACTTTTCTCTTCCATCACGTGCAGCAGGAGCAGTCAGAGATATACTCACGTCCAATAATGAACAGGCTGATTATATCAAGTGTCTAATATTGTCAAAGCGAAATCAGGAGAAAACTTGTTTTGAGGATTAATAATTCATTTTTCTCTGATTGATTTTTGTTTTTAGTTTGTAATGTTGTAATGCAGGGGCAGTTCAGAGGGGAGCGGGGGGGGGGGGGGGGGGGGGGGATGGGTCTGGGAACTACTGCCTACAAATAATACATTAAGAAAAAAATAAAGGCCAGCAAATATATATTTTTTCAATTTCTCAATTTCCTGATCAGATGACATCGAATCGATCGAATCTGTGACTTAAATGTATTATTGATTAAACAAAACATGATGCCTTCTCAATCAAATGTACTGTAACAGATGTGTATAGGACACAAAAACAAAATTTGTTATTTTGCCCGGTGAAAAAATATGTTTGGCCGGTGAATTTTTTCATCTACCTGCCACCTTGGCCGGTGAGTCAAAAAATTAATTTCGGACCCTGGGTGTAAGGAAGTTAATATCATTATATGATTGTCTTGATTGTCAGTTACTGTATTTTGATATTATCATTTGTGGATTATGCATCCCGCCTTGTATCCTATCATAAATTGCAACCCCTACCTCTACTGACATCACAGTTAAATAGTGAGGCACTCTTCGTAGATACAAGGTACAAATGAGGTTTTTGTGTTCCCCTAAATGCTTTAATTTGATTGTGTTTACGAGAGTATTATTAGTTTTAATTTCTATGTATTCTGACATATTGATGATATACTGATAATAATAATCTATAATCCTCCCAGCACATAATTTGAAGTTCGATTGCAGGACATGAGATGTTACTTCTCAAAATATGATGGTGAGTCATTATGAATGTAAATCCTGCATCAGCTTCAGCTATGAAATTCTGGTGTGTTGAAAAATCATCTCCTATGTAAGTAATATATTGTAATTGAACAGTTGTGCAGAGAGGGCTAATGTATTTATTATTTCCTGTTGGCGCACTAGTTCTAGTTATGAGTTGGCCTATGCTCTATCGACTAATAATGCATGTCAGTGATATTCAAGCGGGTACAAATTGATTTCACTGATATGCATTTTGAATCCAACATCAGACAATGCTGCTCCAGGGAAGTTAATTGCTTCAACATGTGTAAAGATTTGAGCGCTGCATAAATCAGAGCTGACATTTACATGCAGTGATTGACTCAATGCAATGCAAAGGACGAAACATGCCTGTTAGCCGCCTCTGTGCATGTTTTTATGTTCTTCACTACACTATTTCACCCCTCACTCAAAACGTCATCAGTGTACGGACTATCTCAAAATCTACATTAAGAAAAAAACAAGATAAATAATATATAACACCAAATATATCAAATAAAAAATGCTCCCTTGTCGTATTCAACAGACAGTGATTTCTCTGTTGGTGCATGCATAAATCATGTTTTCCATGTATCTACATTTGTCTGTTGTTGTCAAGCAGCTTGACCTACTTCAGTTCTTGTAGTACAGTGGGTTTACAGTGGGGTTTGTTTTGGTTTAAAAGGGGAGGGGAACATGAGAGCAATGAGTTTGTTTTGCAGTTTGACAATAATATATGCAGCTTGACTTTGTTTCTTTGTTGGAAATATTTCATAAAATACACCAACAACTCCATGGCATCCGACCAGAAGAGGCTGCGTCCATGAAACAAAAACATTCATGCCTTCAGACCTTGAGAAGATGTTTGCTCTGATACATCATATCGCCAGCTTTTCAGAGTTTATGCATTAAGTCTCCTCCGTCCGTACTGGGATTTTCAATTTCTTCGACACCACAGGCAGAGCTGAGGCTGTGTTGTACCCGGCACAGTTTCTAACAGCTAGTACTGCAGTTGAGCTTGAGGTGTATTTTGAATGAAACTGCCACAGAGGGCTAAAACTGGCAAAACTAGGAAATAAGGACGGAGAAATGATGTGTCGAGAAATCCAACACAATGATTAACTGCCAAATCGTCCAGCAGCTACTGTTTTTAGATCATCACACCTTTCCATTTTAGAACCCTTTTTTCCCTCAAACCTGATCTCAGACGTGGTATGAAATAGCTTCTTCCTTTATGGCACATCTTTTCTAAAGCCTGAGCTACCTGATCAAGCTGTTTGTCTCATGCTTTGAATTAATTTGCCCATTTGGCAGACTTAATTATTTCCACTTCCAACAAGAAACCTTGAAAAATGAGTCTACAGTTTGATAGCAATATACTCAATATCATGTAATGTTTATAATTACAAACACTGGTTTGATGTACATCATTTAGGATGACAACTTATGAGTTTGATTTCCATAAGACTATCTTGAGTATAACACTTGGCGTGATAATACCCCAAACCCTTTAAAGAGCTAAATAAAGCAGCTACATATCTTCATCATTTTTACTTCACTATCCTGGACCAGCTTCCAAATAATTCAGAAATAAAACACAATGGTCTTAAGAACAGCACTCCAAGTTTGTTTCGACCCCATTAAATGTAGTTAATAACCTGCATTCAAACATTTAGAACTTCCATAAGAGCAGATGACTCACTTTTTTTGTGTCTTTGTCACAAAAATAGACACGGCCCTCTAAATTCATTAAACATGGGGTTCTTTTTACCACAGCCCAATGCACGCCTCTTTGATGGGGAGGTTCAAGAGGTTGACAGACCTGCTGAGCATAGTTATGCTTACTTAAGTTAGGACTGAATAATAGCTGCTGATGGGAGGTGGTTTGTGAACGCTCAATAGTTTAGTCTTCACAACATAAATAAATGTGTGACCTTGTTTTAGACAAAGAGATGGTGTTTGGTGAAAGACTTTAAATTGAGGAAATTACTTGAACATCATCTTGATTTTGACAGGTTACTTTATTGGTCAACAGTTGTTGCACTGTCCTATTAGATGTCTTTGTATGTCAGTGATTCAGGCCTGGAGGAAACAATCTATTCTCGGTCTAGGTTAGACTCATTTAGAATTGTGTAAGTCTGATCATTCTTTAGCTTCAAAGCCAAAACCTCCCAACTACCTGTTGTCTCTAAAGTGGAAACATTTTCTGTTAGAGCAATCCAAATGCTTAGCTCATTGACTGACAGGCTTGTGGAGGGTTACCTGGAGAGTCCTAGGCTGGAGGCGGGACTAGCTGACTGGGACAAAACTCTGCCTGGTGAGGAGTAAGGGGACAAAGAGGAGCCTGCAGTTTGCATGTAACCTGAAGAAGACAAGGCGCTCCTCTTTTTATCTGGAGGGGACCTGGGAGACATAACAAGAAGTGCACCGTGGGAACTATTTTATTTCGCAAGTCACTCCACAAATGATACAGTATATCAAGGGTTGTGGAATATTTTATGAAGGCAGAGCTTGCATATTCAACAAGCTCTACTTCATCTTCATGCAGAAAGAGGCGGTCTATCACAGTTTTATGAGTGGTCGTTTGGGGATTTGATGTCTTTTATGTCATCAGATTGGCTACAGCTCGATGTACAGGCAGCTTTGTACACGATCTTAAATACTGCTCAGTGTTTAGAAGATAAACACAAAACTTTGTCTGATTAAAAATCATTGCTCCCCGTTGTTGTAATGACGAATGGATATTGAAATGTAGGACTGAGCACCTTGTCGTGGCAGTGTCAGTGCCCCTCTCTGCCCTAACAGGTTTAATAATGGATGTTTTCAGTGGTAGAATACAAGCAGCCGTGACCCGAGACCCGTGACTCCTCTCACCACAGACTGACAACACCTGCTGTCAGGTTTACCTGGATCTCGAATGCCCCCTGGGACGACTGGAGCTGCTGCTGGGATGATGGCGCTCTCGCTCTCTCTCTCTCTCGTCACGTCTCCTCTCTGACGAGGGGCCCCTTCTGTCCCTTCTCCCCGGGGAGTGCGAGCGGGATCTGGACAGACAGAAGCACAAAGACAGTGTAAGAAGGGGGGAGGAGGGGGGGAAGCCATTAAATTACAGAATATGGAGCTTGGCAGATGAGCTGATGAATTTAAAATGAAGAACAAGAGAGGAGGCTGATAAGACAATGACGGAGGTAATGTGCAAGAGGAAGAAATGAGGCGAGCAATCAGGATGGTTCTTAAAGGAACCCAAGAGCAGGAATAATAAATGAGGCTTTGTAGCGATTCTATCGGACTATTTAAAGACCTCAATGTGTCAGAATTCATATGAAGGCAGTTTTAAAGCGACTTTAACTACTGCTGCAGGAAAAAAAACCCACACTGTAATTCTCTGAATTACTTTTATAAGCATTACATCACATGGACTCTGAATATGTAAATAGTGTCTTTTAAAAGCGCCTGGAAAGAAAACAGTATCAAATATTTATAAAATAATATAAGATATTCATTCACTTCTAAGATAGATTCCCATAAAGGGTGTATGGCTAAATTCATTGTTCCAACACTGGCTGGTATGCAAAGACTTGTAACATCCAGAGTTAGAGAAGATGAAAATAACCTGAAAACAAAGCCAGGAGGGACAGGCATGCTGAGATAATGTCAGCCTGTCTTGGGGAGGCAAAACAGACGTGCCTGGTCAATATCGTTTACAGATTACAGTGCCTGGTCAATATCGTTTACAGATAAATGGCACAAACAAAGAAGTTTTTTTTTCTACCTTTGATCACTTCCCCTTTCTATGAATGTATTAGTCTTCAATCTTCTGCTTTCATAGCCTGCATGTCTTTCATTTACTTCACACTTTTACTGCTTCCAGACATGTAGAAAAGGAATACATTATCTTCTATTACTACTGTAGTTCATATGGGTGCAGTGCCCTGGTGACTGTAGGTTCACCTGTGCAGTTGAGGCAGAGGCTGATACATGGTGATAATGTTGTCAGTCATTTTACGTGAGCTTGCCTTAAAATAAATGCTACATGTAGTTCAACGGAATCACAATATCAACAAAATACTGAATAACAATAGTTATAATGAAATAATAGTTCAGAATATAGTGAGGTCAGGGCTATTCTTAAAAAAAATAAAATAAAAAAAATTGTATCTTCACCAATGCAGCGTCATAACAGTATGAAGCACAACAACACCTAAAACAACAGAGAACATTAAAGTACTTTTCACGGGTTTAGAATCCGTGGAGAGGAGCAGCAGAGGACGATACAGATCAGCTACACTGAGCACTGTCAGGGCTAAAGCCTTATTTCTCCTGCTGAATTATCAAATTTAAGATAACAAAGACAAACAGGGAGGAAAAAAATTCACGTCATTGAGCTTTTGGTGTCTTACCGAGACCTGCGGGATCTCCTGTAGGCACTGGGAAGGGAATGTTTGCTCTTCGACCGTGACCTAGATCTTGACCTCCTCTTGTGTTTTTTCTTCTTCTTGTCTTTGTCCCTCCCTTTGCTCCTGTCCGTGTCTCTGTCTCTATCTCGTTCTCTCTCTCTTTCTCTGTCTCTGTCTCTCTCTCTGTTTCTGTCTTTGTCTCTCTCTCGGTCTCGCTCTCTGTCTCTAGCTGTTCCTCTGGAGGTAGTGTAAGACGATGAGGAGGGGGGGGAAGGGGCTTCCCTGCTGCGATGGGCTCCTAGGTTCTCCATGGCGGATCTTTGATCTTGAGGATACACAGGTGGTGCAGAGGACACTTGAGGGGGTGTAGGGTCACACAGTAGAGACAGGGCTTCTTGGATCTAGAAACATAGGAAGAAAAAAAAAGATCAGTGAGGGCACGGACACACTTGCTTCCTTGACCCTTTTTATTGATTCAAATTGAAGAACATAAACAACAACAATGCATCAGTAACACCAAGAAGTCAGTCCATGTATTCTGCAAGAGGAAAATTTACTTAAAACCTTAATGTATCTATTTACATCTGTGGGCAATCAATAGTGACACAGGTTTCAGGTTTGGCATAAGATATGTCAATCAATGTAAATATTTAAGAATCCATGTTGGATAACAAGAGAAGAATTAGATTTTTTTTAATTTTTTTTAAAGTTCACCTGATGAGTCAAAGTGTTTCCATAGAGATCCTGAGGAATGGGTTTTCTCGTCTTTACAATAGAGAATATAACCTTGTTGGCTTTTCTTATCTCATCATATTCCTTCAGGTTCTCCATGGACTTTTTTTTTGTCTTTCAAATTATATATTTACTGGTGTTGTAATCAAGACCACACTAGCCGAGATCAGAGTGCTCAGAGACCAAGATAAGACCAAGACATTTAGGGATTGAGACCGAGTCAAGACCAAGACCAAGGTAGGGCGAGCCAGACACAAGACCAAACATATCAATGAAAGATCACCATGTTGAGTTCAGTGGGCGTGTCACTCACTTTGGCCGTAACCAGGCAATTAACATCAAATTATGAATGAATTGAAGTTATTTGTTCTTCTTAGAAAGGGGAGTTTTCTTTTTACTCACAGGAATGATGCGGCAAATAGTGTATCAGTATCAGTGGTGGTCTTGACCGGTCTTGATTTAAAATCCGGAGTCCGCCCAGTCTGAGACCGAGACAAGATCAAGTAAAAATGCTTTCGATACCAAGACGAGATCGAGACCTTGAAAAAGTGGTTTAGAGACAAGACCGATTTTGTGTACTACAACACTAATATTTTCTGTCACATAGTTATGTTCATAGAGACAACCTCATCTTAGAGCTAAACTGAAGAATGAAAATATAATGGTAATATATGCTTGATTTCTGGTTATGGATAAAAATCCCACACCACCACATTGTTATAAAAATGTAGAAAATAATCATACGTGCAGTCAAAAGGGCATTGAATTATAACTAAATACCTAAAAAAATCCTTCCTCAGCAGATTAATTTGTGCTGTTACAAAACCCAGTGGAGCCCTCTGGCTATACTAAGTAACAGGTATCAGCTGCAGCATTACTCTAATGAACTCAATGTGGGTCGGTCTGTTGACGTGTGATTGGTCTGAACCTGGAAAGTGGATTGAACATAACACTTAATCTTCCAAGGTCAGGTCTTATATATCACTGCTAGGGTCACATGTGTTACATATGTAGACTTTTTGCTGGCACTAAAAGAGCTTTTGGATAAAGAAAGGCGTATATCATATGCCAGCATTAGCATAAATGGAATGACTGCTCAAGAGGTGGATGAATGTGTGCCGTGACTTCAATCACATCAATTCAATCACCCCACGTCTAACCTTCTAAAATAAAAAAGGGTTTAGCATAAGAAGTCATATTAGGAGGGGAAGACATAAAAGAGGGAGAACAGATTATATTGAAAAGAGGAGGCAAATGAGACAGAGAAGAACAGGGTGGAAAGACAGCAGGTAAAGAATTCCCGACTGAAGACGATCAATAGCTGAAAAAACAGGAAGGTAGGTAGAGACAGGAGGAATATTTATTACACTTTTCTTTGCACACTATCGGGTGTCTTGGCTTGGTGGGGGGGGGGGGGGGGAGATAATGAAATGATTGGAAGCAAGGTTGGTTTAAAATTAGGGCTGACACATCGAAGCTTATCCCAACACCAGGCTGAGAGAAACGTCTGCCCTCTCACACCTGCTCTGGCAAGATACTGAAGTTTGGGAAAGTCAGTGGAGTAACAATAAGGAGTTAAGAAAGGAGAGGAGCTAAGCCGTCCTCTCGACTAAAACAATAAATATGCAATGAGAGTTGGATAAAGTAAACTATTTGGCAGGATCTGTTAACATTTACAATACCAACACTTGTGTGCTGTGGAGAATAAACAATAATTAAATATACTGTTACAGCTAATCTCTATCTTTGTTTGGGGTGGTAGTTACCAGTTGCATTTTGAAATCTTAGCTGAGTTGGACTTTTTGTAACTCTAGTAGAACCCTCAATAATATACCATAACATTATATTTAAAGCTACAGCAACAGCAGCTTGACCATACACAGGAAAAAAAAATTTAAAGCACTATATATATTTTTTAAAATATAAATCACATAAATAGATGTATCTCTTTATCTCATTCTTGAAGAAAATAGTCAGTTAAATTAAGATTCTTCTCATATGGGGTGACAGTGGCCGAGAGGTTAGTTCATGCGACCCATGTACAGAGGCTATCGTCCTCAAAGCAGGCAGCCCGGGTTAGAATCCGGCCTGTGGCTCCTTTCCCACACGTCATTCCACACTCTCTCCCTCACCAATTTAGGACTGTCCACTGGCCTGTCTCTCCAATAAATGTAAAAAAAGATTGTTCTCATATCAGATGAGAGAAATAAATAAACCAAAACAGCAGGTAAATGGTGGACTTGAGCTTGTATATCACTTTTCTAGTCTACTCAAAGCGCTTTTACACCGCATGTCACACCTACCCATTCACACACTGATGGCAGAGGTTGCTGTGTAACGTGACCATCAGAGTAACTAATGCCATTCATACACATGCAAACACCGCTGACGAAGCATTTAGAAGCAATTCGGGGTTAAGTGTCTTGCCCCATGACACATCGGACATGTTGCTGAAGGAGCTGGGGATCGAACCCTCAACCTTCCAGTTGAGAGACAACAAACTCTACCAACTGAGCCACAGCTGTCCCACGATAAGTGTTTACTAAAGGATGTCATCATATTGATATAAACAATAAGATAAGCAGGGACAATTTTTCTCTAATTATTATTTTAGGGGCAGTGATGAGAGAACTTAAGCAAGCAAGCCTCAGTACAATAGTTATTTATTCAAGATTCATTGCTTTTATGAAAAGTGTTAAAGCTCTATGTAAATGTTAATGCATGTGAGCTTGTATAGCACTTTTCTTATCTTCTGACTACTTCAAGCACTTTAACACTGCAGGTCACACCTACCCATTCACACGCTGATGGCAGAGGCTGCTTTGTGAAGTGGCCATCAGTGTCATCTAATCCATTCATACACATTTATACACTGTGGGAGCCCTTTAGGGTTAAGTGTCTTGCCAAAGGACACATCGGACATGTGGCTGCAGGAGCTGGGGATTGAACTACTGAGCCACAGCCACAGTATGGAGACTGTCATGTTTCAATGAATCCTTAAGAAACATAAATGTATCAGCCAACAGTGTCTGCCTGAAATAAAATCACTTGAACAGCAAGGTCCATATTTGAAAATCATTTCAAAATGCTTGCTGCACTCCTGTGACATTGTTGGGCTCATGATTGAGGATGAGGACCGATAAAGCAAACTAAAAACATTGTCTTTTGAATTTCACACATTCCTCTTCCACCTCAAAACCCGTGGCTCGGTTCAGAGATCCGGGTGTGTTATTCTAGGAGCTGCTAATGTAGCCTAGAAGTGCTAGCCTGAATCGGACATACAGAGAAGGCTCGAACTCTCTCCAAAACACACCATGCCAAGTACCAGAAACACAGGATTTCAGAGTTACTAACAAGCCAAGAGGATGAGGCCTGTAAAGCTTATTCAGTGAGTTCTGTTTACTCATGAATGCTTACACTAGCTACTGCAGAGCTGTCACATAAACATCATGACGAGCACTATGGGAAGCAGCGAGAGCTTACATCAACGCATCCAAGTCAGCCAACTTTGCAAAGATGAAACGGTATCAGCATTCACATCCGACTGCAAACCCTCTGAAGCCCCAGCATACTGTACTGTTGTTCTATTCTTTTATCCAGTCCTCAGAAATACAGCATCCATGCACACAATGCTGCTGCCACAAGACTTCTTCTAAGTGCTTCCTCTTACTTCTTTGCTTCTCTTTCTTTCTGAACTAAGTTCCTTGAATCACAGAGGTAACAAATTGAAATCACACTGATCTCCCCTCATCACATTCTGCTGCAGTCTTGGATATTAGAGATCAAAATCGTCTTTAAATCTTCAAATGGAACTCAAAAAAAGTGAAACTCCACAGCCATGTTTTTCAGATAAGAGCCAAACAGAGGGCAAAGGCCATCCTGGAAGCTCCTCACCGCCCTCTGCATGCAGAGTTTAGAATAGACCTTTACCGACAGTGAGGAGGTTCACTTATGTTAGGAGGGTCAAATCTAACAGATACCTGAGGTCCTTAGTCCCATCAGAAGTTGGGTTTCTAAAGAAGCTGTAGCCATTGTTGTCAGTACACTTTTACTATGGAGGGTTGTGTCTCTTATCTCACTCACATCCATCATGATGAAATCCATGGTAGCCATGTTTCAATATGTATGTATTTATGTCTTTGTGCTGTTTTTAGGATGTGTATTGCCTGCATGGACCTCCGTTGCAAACCAAAATGCCACTCGGACAATAAGGATTTCCCGATCGTTTCCCGATATGGAACATCCATGTTCCATATGCTGTTTCAATTAGCATGTGCCATTGTGGGTTAAACACCAGAATCTCAGTTACATTGGGTGAAAACATTCCATTCATTAGCATTTTAGATCAAACGTGTTGGTTTTGCTGTCCCTGTCAGTGGTTTTACCCAAAGATACAGACAGCTTCCTTCACCCCAAAGTGTCCAGACAGAAAGTCTGCTTAACATTGACTGCATCAAATCAGACATCTCTTCCTCTGTAAACTAATCAAACACATAGTGTACTTTTTTTGGACTGTAATCGTGTACTGCCTTGCAAATATAAAATCCATCCATTCATGAGAAGCCATTGATCTGAATGTTGGTGGATCCTTCAGGGAACGTATGTTCTGTTGGCTACTGTAGAACTCACACAACATCTGGAGAATAGCAACGGTGCTGTTACAATAGTGACAGGAGCCTACCCATGGCCACCTGGCCCAACAGGCAATAGGCCAGCACACTATGCATCACATGAGGAGCTGACATGAAACATCCATCACATGGACGAGCAATTTACACATCAAATGGCCACCACAGTCTTATTTGCACTATAAAGTCTTGTTGCCTTTTGTTTTCATGTTTAATGAGAAAGACAATAGATTTTTAGATTTGCATTACTGCGGCATTTCTAAGACATTTTACAAAGGCGACTTTTAAAACCATGGATTATCTCTGGGCAACAAAATAGAGGACAGGGATATGTTTGATGAAGAAGGGCGGTTTACATGATACAATCAGGAGCCATGTTTAAATCATCAATAAGTCTTGCAACCATTCTATTATCTTCTTCGCATCAATCATTCATCTTTCTTCTATGCTAAGATGGCCTTCCAATAATGGTTTACCTGAAAATAAATGCACAAAAAGTTCCATGAGCATGTGTTGATTTGATTATTTTATGTTACAGTTATATTTGCCAAAGATATCCTGGTCTATGGTAGATTCTTGATTATAACTTAAATGGGTTCTGTAGTGGGTGTAACTTGTTGAATCCCTTAACAGGTTCTTATCAGAGTTCTAAATAACAGCCAAAAAGGTTTATGCTGTGGCTGCCAAAGAATAGATTCCTCCATCTTATGCCATACAAAAAAAGTCTGGATTTATTAGTTTCCTAAAGTGCTCTGCCAACAAGTTAGTTGTAGAAGCAGTTGCCAATATGATGCATGAACATAAAGGTCTTAGAGAATCCCACACAAAAACACAGATTTCTTTGGGGTATCAGAGAGGAAAACACTCCAACCTCGACTTATGATGCTAAAAACAGTATTGATCTTAAGAAATGTTTCAATCCTCTGGGCTTGCCTCTGTTTAACCTAGTACATAATGAGTCTGAGAACAGATACTAGCCTTCATCTGTAGTCAGATTTTTTCAAGCATACAAATCAAAACTCTTTTTTTAGGATATGATTGATTGGAAGTGGAACATACTTCAAAACTCAGGGAGACGTTTGCTGACACATGGAGAGCAGTCTGTAGCAAACTGCTGCCAGGTTAAGCACAATAACAACACGGCATCTAGCTCAGTCTGAAGGGACTTGGGATGGGAACCAGAGGGCCGCAGGTTCAAGTCCCAGTGCAGACCAAAACCCTTTTCACACATACGGAAATCTCCTGAAAAACTCCAGAGATTTGGCTACCCGGAGGAACTTTAGGGTGTATGTGAACGCAAACAGCCAAACTTTTCGCACAGACTTTACCCGGAGTTAATCCTGCCGGACCCCTAGTATTTTATCCGCAGAAAGTCCGAGTGAGCTGATGTGAGAACGCAGCAGCATATACTCCGGAGGAT
Organism: Labrus mixtus; assembly: GCF_963584025.1. NCBI lineage: Eukaryota > Metazoa > Chordata > Actinopteri > Labriformes > Labridae > Labrus > Labrus mixtus. Next base: position 15,513,076 of record NC_083628.1, on the reverse strand, counting down.
TCACCTCGAGCCAATGGGACCCCAGTGACGTTCATATATGGTGACTGCCGCAAGGTGCATAAAGTGTCTGCACGCGATCACTGCGATCTCCGTGCACGTAATTAAATGGCTGCATTCTGTTTTCTGTTCGTCAGTATGTTGTTCTCCTCTCTTTTGTGGATGTTGTCATTCCATTGGATTACACATAGCATTGATATAAAGGCAAATATTCTCATTATAGTGTCGTGTAGCGGACTCTGTTGCTATGGCCGCTACTTCCGCGTTGTTTTTTTACGTCACGTCTTACTTCGGGAAATCCCACGACCCCCCTCCCCTCTGACAGGGAAAGTCCCCCGTTGTGAGGAGCATGTGTGAACGGCTAGGTCAGGAGAATCTCCGGAGCAGTCCTCCTGTAATTATCTAGATATTATCTGGAGTGCATATGTGAAAACGGCTCAAGTCTAGAAATCGGTTTGATTGCTGGAGAGGTGCCACTTCACTTCCTGACCACTGTAGGTACCTATAGCTATTAGTTCATGAGTGTGTATTTCGGCTTATGTGTGTGTTCAACAACAGAGTGTAACATTTCCCCTCGTGCCATTAATAAAGTATATCCTTTCCCTCTAACCTTTATGTGCTGTACAAGCCATTTAAATGTTAACCACTTCCCGATATTCATGTTTATTTGACTGACACAAAGATATTTCCCCAGCAACCAGACATGTGTCTCTACGACTGTTACATCAACAACCAAACACACAGAGCGGCTCAGCAGACTGTTGGTGTCCGTGAATTCATCTGCACAAAATCAATAATGAAAGCATCAAAGGATGAAAAAAAGAAAAGAAGATAAATAGCATCTGGTATGAACGTGTTAAAAATCCCACTCACACATTAAGATCACGGCTGTTTTTGCGTGACTGTAGTAGTGATTTTCTATTGACTCAACCTCCACTATGATCAAAGATTTGACAGCAGTTCAGCTTGTAAAGATACACATATAAATAAGAAGGCTGAAAAGAAGAGGCAGAGCCAACTACGTTTTCTCACCTAAGGGTGGACAGGTCTAGCAAGGGATGTGGACTCGAACAATTTTATTCAGAAGGCTTCATATTTCATCTATACTGACAAACCATGTACTTATTTACACACCAACCCTGCTGCATTAGAGGGAGAACATTTATTTGATGGACATTATTCAACTACATATAATGAAAAGCCTCTTTTTAACCCCAATCATCTCGACTTAACAAGCTAATTAGTATGAGTCCTGGGGGGGGGGGCTATGTGTTCTGGTCGTGTACATGGGCACAGACGTAAGGAGAAAATTAATATCAGCTGGCCTCAACCGGGTTTAAGAAGGATGGCTGAAATCTGACATCTGAACAGCAGTAGGCCTACCTGCAGTTGACCTTGCTTTGACAGAGGATGAGGGATGAGGCTTGAGTTCTGGCGCTATAGCAGATAGCCTCCTGTCATTACCATTTACTATCTGGGAACCTGGGCTGGTCAGATTCATGTTACGCCCAAAATACACACATGAATAATCAAGAGTCTTAATGAAGCCCTTTTTCCCCTCGCTCCTTTCCTGCACCAAGAGTGTGCATTATTTAAATAGCAAAAACTGGGGTTTAACACGCCCTGAATAGATTTGCACTTTGTGCTTTAGATGCACTATAGATTGTTTAAAAATAGCCTAACATGCATAATCTAATGAATAAGTTTACTAAAATTGAAGATTTCCTTTGATTTTCTTTTAGTGATGTCATTAAACCTTTTCTTTAAAAAAATACTAACATGATTGCATTAAGTAATTTTACTATAGAGCATTGTCAAACCCCAAAAGGCCCATTCTGAAACAGGAAAAAAACTGTGTGTACACGTGTAATCACAATATACTTAAATGGATTATTGCACATCTAATGCAGTGTTACATCAAATCCTCCCTGGGCTGTGATTCATCAGTGTAACTCAGGGCATCCATGTTTTAAAGCCATAATAGTGTATCTCCATAACAGATGTCTACATTCTAAATGAATGCAGACCTGGGAGGAACCTCCAGTATATAGCTCTATGATTAATCGATTCATTCTTAGTACAGCACTACATCAATAACTCTTCTTTAGCTCTTTAGATAATACAATATAAGACGAGTAAAGATGCACAAACACTGACCAAATGTTGTCAGCCCTTCACATACCTCAAGCTGTGCAGCTGAATCTAGCTCAGCTCTCTTGGCGTCAGGCTCCCCAGGTAAGGGACTACGGAGGGTCTGTAGGAAGAGCGCTGCCTTCCTCTTCCTCTCCGCCTGTAGCTGTTTCTCCTTGGACTCCTTAGATGCCTGGGCCAGCTTCTCCCTGGCTGCAGCCGCAAGACGATCCTCCAGTTTCTGCTTGGCTGAGGGCAAGAGGATGAGAGGGTGGAAAGAAGATAGAGAAGGGTTAGATGAAGACTGAAGACATCATGCCTTTTGTTTTTTACCCCCATTACACATTTAGTGTTTCTAAAATGCTGTGATAAAGGAGAACATTTTTTAAAAGACAGAGTGGAGAAGGAAAAGAGTGCCAAGCGGCACTTGGCAAGGTTTTTTCCTGACAACTTGAAAATGCTCTTCCAAAAGAAAATAATCAAAAGAGGGAACCAAGTTACAGATGAAAACATGCAGAGTGTAAGAAACAAAAAAGAGAGCACAACAGCACGAAAAATGAAAAGTAGATAAGAACTAAAGGCTTTTAAAAGTAATTTTCAGATTTTCCTGTCTAAGTAAATGTCTGGCAGTTTCCATATCTCCAACCTCTGAGGACTACCAACGTTGCGGCTCTAAATAATAAGGCCTGACTTACTCCCTAGTGGTTATTTCATGCAGCTCAAGGTTTATACAGAACAACTAGTGGAGGTGGGAGGATGTGGGTGGAGAAGAGGAGCCAGATATCCGAGTGTAATCGGGGGTGGAAGAAAATGTATGTTTTGGAGAGATGAGAAGAGGATATGAAGCCACGCAGATGGGTAGACTGGAGGATAGATAGGTAAAGAGAGCACAGGAGTGAGGATGGGCTCTGAGAGCAACAGGGTGTGTGAGACGGCGGAAACAAGACAAGACAGTGAAGTACAAAGCAAATGCTTGTGGAAAAACAAGTTTGAGTTATGCAACCGCTGGGGCAACTGCTATCTCTTCCGGATTAAAAATAGGCTGGCTGCCGAGGCAAATCATTTTTGAGTAGAGTGTGAACAATAGCTGAGTAGAGAAGAATCCATCTGTACTCCAGGCAGTGACACAGTACACAGTCTTAGCCAGGATGAGTCTCACTGCTTTGTTTTTTTAGACTCATTTAGCGTAACGTTTTATGACAACAATCTTTAGATATTTGACCAGTACAGTATATATGTTCATATGTTCGGTAGGCAATGACAAAAAAAAAACATTTAAAATGGAAAGTCCTTAAAAAAAACGTTGTAATCTCATCATTAAATAAAAGGAGCTACCCAAACTCAAGTGCTGCTGCTTTCTGTCCGTTTCGGGTGTTTTTGGAAGCAGCTGAATGTTTGGCAGCACTTTGAGTCCAGGACAAATTTCCCCAAGGGGACAATAAAGTGTATCGTAACTTGATTTATCAAGAACCAGCCAAACTTCATTTGACCCAAGCTACTTGTTTGAGCATTTCAGGGCGTCTTTGGATCAGTGGTAGAGTCGATCGTCTCCCAACAGGAAGCCTGTGTCCTTGGGCAAAGAGACTCAACCACAGCTTGCTCCTGCTGCTTCAGCAGCAGCATGAGCGTGTATGAATGGGATTAGTTACTTCTGATGGACACTTTGCCTAGCAGCCTCTGTCATCAGGGTGTGAATGAGTAGGTGTGACCAGAGGTGTTTAAGCACTTTGAGTAGTCAGAAGACAAAGAAAAGTCTTATACTAGCTCAACTCCATTTACCATTTCAAAGATGTTCTCTGTTTCGCATTATGGTATAAAACACCAAAATACTTATATATTCACAAGCAGAGACTGAAAAACAAAAGAATAATTATTTAAAATCACATTTTCACATAATCACTTTTTGTATTTTGGCCACTTATTGTTCACACAACATTCACATGTTATTTAACAAGTAGCTGAGGGCTGTGTCTTGATAAAATGCTGCTCAATAATTTAAAGGTAACCGCAAAACTGTGATACAGGTGTTGCTGTTAACAGATCAAAGTTACACTATGGCCAGGACAGTCTGCCAAACTTGGCCAGTTTGGGAAGTTGTTGGCTGTCACCCAAATCCAAAGTGAGAGGCACTGAGAAGGCTTAACTAGCTACCTAAAATCCAGCTGTCAAAGCATCTGGCCAACAAATCAAAAGTCTGTACTTCTCTGGGGGGCGCTCGATGAATGGACTACTCTATGTTGAAAAAAAGTATAACTATGTTTAAAGTATTTTGGACACGACTATGTTTAGGACTAAAAAGTGACTCACAAATAAATAAAACATGTACTTCTGGTGTGCGATGCTTACAGTGACCTAAAGGACTCATGTACTTATCTCTAGAAACCCATTTAGCGCATTTGGCAGTTTTCCAGCTCATCAATACAGATTCGGCTTCTGCTGTCTGCCACAGACTCTCCTGCTATCTGATCAGGTTAGGCCTGCTGACTGACAGCCACTTTGCCACACAGCAAAGCCAATACAGTCAGCTATTTATTAGGCTTTCCCAGCTTCATTCTCCGGCCGCCTGTCAGCTCAGGGAGAGAACATTACGCTCTTATTGTGTTCCACTGAACCCTAAAAGGGACCTGTCAGCCCCCTTGATGCTGAAAAGTGGCACAATTGTCTTGACTGTCTTTCTGTCCATCTTTTCAGACTCCTTTTTGCTCAGCATCTTTGGAGACATACGATGTCTTCAGGGCATTTCACCAAACAAGTGACAAGAAGATTGGCAGCTAAATCATGCAAGGCAGCATAATGCCAATGTAGTCAAATGTACAAGCATGGAGATTTACATTACATACTTTATTCATTCCTGAGGGAAATGTTACAGTCTGTTATTGAGAGACATGCTTCTCACATACACAGGCCCGAAATACAAATGCATAAATAGGACCTGTGGGCATGCATTAATGGAGAGATGTGAGGGTGGGGCTGCTACACAAGGAGCACGACAGAGCTGTCGGGGTTCAGCGCCTTGCTCAATGGCACCTCCGCAGCACTCCTGGTACCTCTCCAGCAACCGGACTAACTTCCATATTTGGGTCCACACTGGGACTTGAATCTTTCCCAACCTAACGCTGCATTCATGTGCTGCTCGGGTGGTCCAAGTTTCTGAGTTTAGAAGTTGTTCTTCCGTCTTTGGTGTGTTCAAGTGATTTCAGTTCGGAAAGTCGGAATGTTGTAACAACAGCAAAAAGCAGTGTTGATGCTACGAAGAAGATCAGTGAAACATAACTGTTAAAAGTTATATTTGAGCAAAAAGTTGATGTGCAATATGTGAATGAATAAAAATATATTTTTCAATGTAATTACGATTCTGAGTTTCCGAGTTGTTGTTCCGACTTGAGCAAGTGTTCATGTGCATTTTACAACTTGGAAACTCGTTTTTCCGATGTGTCCGACACCACATGAATGCAGCATAAGTCAAACTGAGCTACTGCCGCCCCTTTAATTTTTTTTTACATTTTTGAAGCAACACTACTACAGGTGACTCAACAGCCTGTACTTCTGAGAACAATATTTGAATAAAAAAATAAATAAATAGGGACTCCTTTAAATCCAGAGCAGAAATGATAGAAGACTCATGCAAAAGAAAGTCTCATTTGTCTTTAAAAACTCAGTTAATCTGCTTCATCAGCATTTGGAGGGTATACGTTTATGACAAGGTGCAATAAATCAACTTCAAAAGCAATGGCTCCCAGGCTCCTGTTAAAAATCAGTATCACTTTTGAAATGTATGGCCAGTGGTATGTAGGAATATATGAATATTTTAGAAAAGTGACTAACCTTGAACATAACATTGGCAACATGCATGAGGTAAGAGTATGATCATTTTTCAGTCTCTTATGCAGGAGCTGTCTGTGAGAGTGGTGAAGATCACCATGTTATTAGATTGATCCAGTATGAGCTCTACACATCTGTATCAGTGTAAGCCAATGGAAAACCTCTTGCTGGACGGAGAGTGTTTATTCTTCCTGGTTGCGTGCATTCTGATGTAGACGAATATGCCCATATAACTGTGTCGGTTTTTCTTAGTGCAAGGTCGCTGATGTATTACTTTATTTTAGGAAAGACAGAGGAGAGCCCATTTAGAAAAACTACAACCATGACTGAAGAAGGGAGAGAAACAAAAACAGGAAAATATATCTCCATAAGGCCTTTGGAGAGAAATATGACTGTTGTTTGCTGTACGACACGGCTTTTCTCTTACTGCAGGGTACACCATGAAGAGGGAATTTATAATTGAGACTCAATGGATTTATTCTTCTCCTCTCTCTCCCTGTCTTGTTTTCCTCCAATTCCGAACCTTTTGGAAAATAACAGTACACCAGTGGGCGTGACAGAGATGTCGTGTAAGCAGCTCTACTTTTATGCTGATGCTGACAAAAAAGAATTCAACTCTTGCTCACCCAAAGTAATTAACCATGGAGGAAAGAAAAAAGCTCTGTCATAACCATCATTAAATGCTATTTAAATGGAAAATGGACTTGAGCTTGTATAGCGCTCTTTTAGTCTTCTGATTACTCAAAGCGATTTTAAACCGCATGTCACACCTACTCATTCACACACTGATGGCAGAGGCTGTTATGTAAAGTGTCCATCACAAGTAACTAATCCCAAAGCCGAAGCAGCGGGAGCAATCAGGGTTAAGTTTCTTGCCCAAGGACATGTTGCTGCAGGAGCTGGAGATCGAACCCTCAAGCTTCCGTTTGAGAGAGTACGACTCTACCAACTGAGCCACAGCTGCCCCAGAATTAATATTTAGTTTATCATCCTGTCAATGTCACAAGAAGAATAGCGAGGTCGAAAGACCTCTGAAGAGTCGGCAAACCCGTTGGCTAATGGAAGATTTCAGTATCTTGAAAAGTAGCTCCCGTCCTGTGTATCTTTGGTGTTTTTGTAGCTATAAAGACAGCTTTAGAAAATGATAGAAAGTCTAGTTATACCATTATCTTTCTTTGAAATAAATCTATGTATGAATTACATCTTATTCTTATTCCTGTTATATCACTGCCCGATATATAAAGACGCACAGTTTATTTAAACGTTGTACCTTGTTTTGCCTCCAACTCCTCCAAACTGAGGGAAGGTTTCTTCTCTTCTGGTGAAACAACTGAAAGAGGTTCTTTGTCAACCATGTCCGCCCCGGCCATCACAGCTTCCAGTCCTCCCTCCAGAAACTGCAGGCAAAAATGCACAACAATTTTCCATAACATGTTTTGTTAATCCAAGGTAGCAAAAAACATTTTTTCAAGGATCAGCTTTCTATCCTCTCCAACCCACAGTTACTACGATAAATGCAAATGAAATGTATAAAGTTGAACTGGACCTTGTCCTCGTCTGAATCATCGTCCAATCGAACTCTGTTCTTCTCCAGCGGCAGCATGTCGTTCTCCTTCGCCTTGATGGCAAAGCAGATTGGCGCGAAAGAGCCTAAAATTTCACCAAAAGATACGAGGAGAGAGTATGAATAAAGATAATTCAGAAGAGTAAATGTTTGTAACAGGTGGTCAAGCTGCACTGTGGCCTTCGTTTAATTAACAAATTCACAGTAAAATGAAACATGCATTGAATGAACAGGAATTCTTCACAATAACAAAAAGTGCTGAGGAAACATACAAGGCTGAAGGAGGGTTAAGAGAGGAACGGGCAGCGAGAGAACAGAGCGATGGAGAAAAGGGAAGTAGAAAGAGGGGAAGCCAAATAAAATGTAAGAGTGAAGGAAAGCTCACAAAACAGAAATACACACAGTCAGGCAAACACGGAGGGCAAGGTAGAGATTACAATGTGAAAAGAGACAGACAGACAAACAGAAGGATTGTGAGAGCTGTCCACAAAGCTGCAACGGTGTGTGTCTCAGTGATTCCTATTTTGCAAATCAAACATGTCTGCTCTTGTAGCGATAAAAAAGGAGACAGTGTGCATCATTGCCAAAAGAAATGACCTTAATATAGGACCTTTATCATTACTGTGGAAGGCTGGATAGCTTTCTTCTGCACTTCACTGACTAGTTATTCGTTTTTCCTGCGCCTACACCGTGACCCACTGCCTCCCAATAGTCTGTAGAAATTCAGACTTTCATTTGCATATGTGTGCGGGTTTATGGGTTCCACTAGTGTTGTGCTAAAGCAGACTCTTTCATCTTTGCATACACATTTTCCAGCCTCATCACCAGATGAAATTGCGGGCATAAATTTCAAAACAGTCATGGTGCAGCTGTGCATCAGCACAAATATATGACACATATGCACAGATTTAAATACACACCTGAGGTAATACTGTATGTGCAGGTATATCTATATGTAGACTTTGCATTTAAGTTAATGAATAAATTAACTGAAGGAAAGGAGGTATAGTTGATAAAATGTTCTGGGTTTTTTATCTGCCATAGTCTCTCACCTTTAGCCAGCTTGAAGTCGGTCATTAACGGGTCTGATTGAAGCTCATCTCCATCATCAGCTGTGTCGCTCTGGATGAAGGTAGAGAGAATAGAGAGAGAGTGAGAGAGGCAGAGTGAGATGAAATGTAACAGTTCATTTGAATGGATACATTTCTATGATTGAGGGCAGGGTTGGTAATTTTTGAAAACTAGTATCATTCCCTCAGTGCTCCGTCTACTATCAATTGGGCGGCCGTCCAACCAACATTCAGCAGGGCAACGAGAGTGAGGACTGTCAGATGGGGCCCCCTTAGGAAGGTTTCCTACCGTCATTGCAAAATTTGCAAATTTTAGGCTGCTGCTTTGGGGCCGCCTACTGGTCTGGGGCCCCAAGCAGTTGCCTTCCATTGCCTGTTGACAAGCAGTGGCTAGTGTACGCAAGGGGTAGAGTACAAGCAGGGAGACAGGGAGGCGTGATTGGTTCATCAGATTGGTACCTCGTGGCAGACATTGGTCAGAGTTTTTACAGGCTTACAACTGCTACAGATGACGGATTTTATTTGTTACTTTTTCAGAGCACATGAGTTATTAATTTCTGTCACGAAGCCAATTCCAACCAAAATCTTAAAATGTGTATCTGGAGGAAATTACCAACCCTGCCTTTAAGTTAATTGTAAACAGTAAACATAAAATAGGATGTTGATACTGCATACTATTTAAACAAAAATTCATTTTTCTGCTGTATATTTTTTAGATTACAGATACACCTGTTAGATATTGACAACAGATGATGTACTTCTATGATGAAGTGGAAGTGCAGCTGTAATGCAGGCAAAACGTTGGCGTTCAGAAAGTTGACAAAAAACACATACACAGGAGTTGGTTGTTTTTCTGCTTGTCATTTAGTTTGTCAAAATTACAAGTAAATGGATTTGTAACATTAGAATGAGTCCTTTCCTCTGCAGTGGTTTACAATGAACTGTAACTTGTGTTTTCAAGTACTGCAGTAACTCATCTTAAGTGTTATAGTCACATTTTAATTTAATACATTTGAAGTCATCCCCACCGTGCAGCAGTAAATGTTGCTGCAGAGAACGAAGAGTAACAGTGCAAAACAGAAACCCCTGGCTGTGGCCTGGGGGATGTCCTTCATTATTGTGTCGGTGGAAGAGTGTGGAGGTGGTGAGCAGAACTAAAGGTCAGTAGACCATTAACAACAGCAGAACACTTTGGTGAGAGAAGCCAAAAAAACACACTCAACAGCTGTAAAGCATAAATCTTAAGCCAACATAGTTATTTGTTTGTGTACAGAAGAGGTCTATCAAGGGAAACCAAATGATTTGCTTCTTTTTGCATATATTTGAGGTTTGCTACACATCAAACAACTGACAGGTCTGTCTTGAACTCTCAAATACAAGATTTGTTTTAACCTCTGATTAGAAATATACAACAGGCTGGAATGTCATTGACCTTTCAATCAAATCTTATAAAAATGACACCAAAGTTAAAGGAAGAATGTGTGACTTTTTGATCCAGTAGTGTTGCCTTTGAGCACCAGCATGAAACCAAAACAAACTGCTGTTTGGCTAAACCTCCACCACACTGAATCCTCCACTCTCCTACAGCGACACACCGCCAACCCCTCTCCCCTTGCGTTTGCACAACGGAGTTCCCAATTACAATGCACCATAATAAAGCACTAAGCCCAAGCGGCAGACAAAATTGCCCTTGGCGCGAGCCGCGTTGTTGTGTTAGCAGGCTAATGGTAGCGCTCTTAAGTTTGCTCGTAGCTTCACATTGCATGTAAATTTACACAGAATGACCGTGATCTAAAAACGCTTCAGTGACATTCAAATAAGCAGTGAGTACAGTATGTTATTCTTCTTTTCTCTAGTCACTCACTTAGCCGCTTTTATACACAAGGGGATGAGACGGCCGGCTGACAAAAAAAAAAGAGTCATAACAATGTAAAGGAAAGGAGTCCTGCAATAGCAACAGCTCTAGACCTGGAAATTGTACACTTGTACATAATATATGTTAGGAAATGGATACAGCAAGTCTCTCTTCCACCACTGTTGTTGACGGAGATGTTATCAGAAAATCTGCCCCTTCTTGATGTTAATTGGTCGGTGAGGGAGAAGTGAAATTGATGACCATGGCTGGGTTGCAAAAGTTAAATGATTTTTAAACTGTGAGGGCTGTAAGCGAAGTGACAACAAGCTGAAACGATGGTCGTATTTGTGCTTTGGACACTTGCAACACTGAACTGTGTCGGTTTTGTATAGAAAATAGGCGTTGCCAGCGCAAAAAAAATGTAGTCGCCGCCAAGTCACATCATTATTTCATTAACCTATTAATTGACTAAATGGTCCTGTACATATTAAAATAGCAATATGTGACTCTGACACCTGGTGTTTATAAAGTGTACTGCACTCCAGATTTAAACATAGGAGAGCGTTGTCACTCCCCGCCCCCTCCCCTCTAGAGTCAATGCGCACGCAGGTTGCCATGTGGCCAACAAGCAAGCTTCAGTGTTTAGCCAGCACTGCATGGGTCTTGAAACCTTTCTGCGTTCTAACCTCTCTCCATTTTTCTACAATATTTATCCTGATTTTACTAGTTTCTGATCGTGGAGCTTGTTAGAAAAATGCAGAGGATTTTAAGGTCAGTTATATCTGAAAGAGTTTGCTTGGCAAACCAAGGGGTGTCCAAACCGATCCTATTCAAATCAAAAACAAACCAGTAAGGTCATTTTATGATTTCATGCAGTAGATATCTTACATATTGCTCCTTGAAGAAGGATCCATTTGTTCAATCTTTCATGTCTTATTACCTTCTCTTTTATCTACCATTCCCTCATCTGGGAGTATAATTAGTTGCTTTAATAGTTTAAAAGTCTTTGTTCAGCCCTTTGTATTGTCTGGCACGCCTCGCATCAACAAAGTTTCTTCACAAAGCCTTTAAAGCCGGATGTGTGCACAAGAAAGATAACCAGAAACTCACTGTAGTAATACCTGTAGAGCGAGTGCTCTTAGCCGCTTCCCAAATATAAACCGCTGATGGAATAAAAAGGGAAAAGCGGTGATGAAGCCAATGCCACAAGAGGGGAAAAGAAAGCTTAACCTCATGAGGTTCATTTTTTCCATGTTTGAAGAATGCTTCAAAGACTGCTTCCCACTGTTCAGCTGTAATTGAACAGTGCTTTCAACAGTCAAAGCACTCTAGAGCAGCCCCAGAGAATATAACTCTTGAAAAACTCGAGAAAAAAATCAAAGTTCACGAGTGAGGAAGCTGGATGAAACTCACTCTAAACTGTTCTCTTATAACCTCAGATGGGATTGGCAGGAACACTTACATGTTGCTTAGCCTTTAAAATCCTTATAAGCCTTGATTCACATTTAGAGCTTTTAACCTCAACGTTTGAAAAGTTATACTCGTTCACTCTAAATGGGAACATGCATCAGCAGTGCAGCAACACCAGTGCTGGTTAAAGGGTTATAAGCTACCATTGGTTAGTTGGTGAGAATGAGCAGGAATGTAAAAAGGAAAACACTAGCTGCCAAAACAGACAAAGAAGAATTGACTGGAGTGCAGTTGGATACTTTGACATGGCCTATGATGGATCCCTGCTCGATTTAATGTACGATTATAAATGGGGTTTCTGCTTTGCTCTATTTCACAGATGTTTTAGAAACTTACAATACTCCTAACACATCTTTCATTGCCAGGTTAGTTTAAAAAAAAAAACAACACTTTTTTTGTCTGAAAAAAAAAAACTACAACAGATTCATTGGAAAAACATCTATTAAGGGAAAAGGGCATGGTGGATGAAAACTGGGACAATGTAACCAAATTCTATTGATTTGATTTGTTCTTGACTTTAAAGGCAGAATGTGCAAAATTGTACACATAAATAAATACAGCAGAAATCAAGCTGTATTATTGTCGAAGCTGTGTTTACATCATGTTTACATGGCCGTATAAAGAGGTTTTAGTCAAGGACTAGAGAAAAGAAGAATAACATAGCCTAATGACTGCTTATTTGGATGTCACATTAGTGTCTTTAGATCACGTTCATTCTGTGTCAATTTGTGTGCAATATGAAGCTTTGAGTTAACTAAAGTGTGCTAACATTAGCCTGCTAACACAACAATGCAGGACATTATATTATTCCTATACATGTTACTTCATATATTTTTAAATGTTATTACTTATTGTCTGTAACATACGGAGCCCCTAAAGTCCCAAAGAGTTAAAAAAAATATCTTGTGCGCTCAAGTTAATGATACGTCTTCAACATACTGTAGTATCTTGTGTCACAAATTAGATAACTTGTGCGCACAACATAACCTGTGAGAACAAGATAATTATATTACGTACAAATATTCTTTTTTTTCCCTTTTTGGGACTTCAGGGGCTCCGTAGTAACATTTGAGAATCAATTTGCATCAAAGCCCAGACAGTGGATTTTGCTGAACTAAAGGTGTCATTTTGTTTGTGTAAAATGAAAAAAGGAGATTTGAGTAAGTCTTCACTTTTCATTTAAAGGAGATGTCAGATAAGATTAGATGCTTGATTTTTATTGTTATAACACTGTCTATGATACTTAAAACTGAGAATTATGTTGAGGTGTCACAATATATTCTGCATATTAAGACCAATCAGTCCTTTTCGTTGCTCTTTGTGTGCAGAGATCTCGAAACCAAAAAGAGGAGAAGTCTCATGACGTGGACTCTTTTAAAAATGCACCTTCTGAGATAAGTTGTGCATATCCATTCCAAAAATAACCCCATTTGTAGAATTTGAAAGGTTATTTGTGTAGAAAGCACAAGCGGCCTCACATCCTGCCGCTGTCTGCTTTGACTTATTTTAGCCCTTTCTCACTTTTTTTTCATTAACTGTGAAACTATAAATAATGGCGCTGACTGAGAGCAACGATATCTGCATCCCATTAGCCGCAGCACCAATCACAAACACACGACAGGTTTCTTGATAGAAAAGCCGAGCAGCTGCTTGTTGGAGCAGCCTGTGCTGTGTCATAATGGGCCACACTCCTCTGCACTCTGACAAGCTAATTGATTTGATTCACCACAAGACAAATTGCTCCTTGCAAAAACTTTCTCACTCACTTCTCGCCAACTGCTTTCTCGCTCAAAGCACACTCACCTAACCTTGCATACATGTCAGTATACTTAGAGGGTATGTCCATGAAAGAAGCCTCTATTCATCTGTCTCTCCACCTAGATACTTGACTGTCTAAATCATATAGAATCAACTTTTCTGAAAAGAATGAAAACTTGATGGGACTTCAGTTAACTGGTCAACACTTGAGCACAAATCCAGTTTAAAAACTCTTGAAAATAAAGAGTCAATTTTTGATGTATTAAAGAAAGAATATGCGACTTTTTGATCCAGGAGATGTCGCACTTGAGCTCCAGCATGAAACCAAAACTCACTGCTGTTTGGACGCACCTCTGCCATATTGAAGCATCCGCTCTCCTTCAGCGACACACCTCCCACCACTCGCGTTCGCATGAAGGGGTCAAGCGCAAGCGATGGACAAAATTGCCCTTTGCTCGAGATGCAATTGCCACAGGCCTGCATTGTTGTGTTGTCAGGCTAATGTCAGCGCACTTAAGTTAGCTCATAGCTTCACATTGCAGTTAGATTTACACTGAATGAGCGAGATCTAAAAATGCTTACATGACATTCAAATAAGCAGTGAGTATGTTATTCTTCTCTCTTAAGTCCTGCACTAAAACTACTTTATACGCAAGGGGAGGAGCTGGCCGTCCCGTCCATGTAAACATGATGTTAACTCAGCTCCGACAACAACACAGCCAGCAGAACTTGCACTTCTCAATCATTGGAGAAACTCAGAGACATTCACACAGGATATACTTGATTTCTTCTGTATTTATGTGTAAAATGTCGCACATTCTTTCTTTAGAAATAACGTATGTTACAGATCCCTGACTAAGATACTGCATTATTACTTCCTTTAAACATCTTAGAAAACTGGAAAATATGCTGCTAATTTCAAAGTTAATTTATCTCCAATGGTGCCATGAGATTGGAGTCTTGAGAGACCTTGGCAGGATAACAGGTTCTACTTTGGAGCAGTTGAGCTCATTATTACTTTCATTATCTGCAGTATATAAGATTTATTACCAGTATGGAGAACATATTTATTCCATCTCTTGACCTTGTGTCCATTTACAGGCTTAGTAAGAAGCCCCTTTGGGAGAGCTCATTTGAAAGAAAAGGTCCATCTCGGAATCATTCTCACGTGCACATATGCACAGATTCAGACAGATTTTGGTTGTTCTCGATGTCTATATTCTCTTTTCTGACTAACAGGGTCCCCTCCTCAGGTATAACTGATAAAGAGTGAGAACATAGTTATGAGACTTCAAAGCATGTGGGTTTCATCCAAATTATTTTCAGCATGACATTTTCTCTTGTCATTACAGCAAACACTGCACAGGAAATTACAAAGAGGGCACTTTGTATCAAGAGGACAATATCATTTATGACGGGGACGAGTTACAGTCATAAAAAACTGTTTTAATTAGTATTTTAATATTATGAGGTCGCCCAAACATGACTGAAGTTTCTTGCAATAAATCCACTCTGATCCTTTATGTTAGCATGCCTATAAACCCCTCTATTTCAGCCCTGCTCAGAACAGGCTGTTTCTGTGACTGTAGCTTTAAATGCAAATTAGATGTGTCTGACCACGCCCCCTCTCTAGAAGGGGATGTGCCTCTGGTTTTCTTGAACCATGCCCTATAGTTTACAGCGAAGAAGGCAGACTCAGAGGGCAGAACAAACATCTAGCTGTGGGACTGTCACCCACCTGGGGGAGGATTTACTGCCCTTTGTGATGTCATAAAGGGAAAATCTCCAAACGGCCTGTTTGAGCACAAATTTTCCAGAAAGTGGAGCAGGCAAAAGATGGAGAGGATGGTATTTTCTCATAATTGGGGGGCTTGTAGGCAGACTAGGGACACAGATTAGTGTTAGAAAACCATAGTAAAGTGTATCATATGTGACCTTTAAATAATACTAATTGTGCCAACCTCATAACAGCGTCTACCTCTATATGTTTCCACAGAAGAGGGATAATTTCAAGAAGCTGTTCAACTTTTGAAGAAGAGAAATAAAGGAGAGAAAAAAAAAAGAAACTTACTGAGCACAATTTCAAGTACTGCAAATAAAGCAGAACATTACCTCAGCCCAAAACAATGACAAACATTCAGAAATCTGAGGGTGCTTTAAGGCCTTAAGAGAAATCTAACTCAGGGAACAATAAGCCCTTGCCAAAACACAGGCAACAGTTGCTGGTAAACAACCCAATATTCCCTCTAGGGATCAATAAAATCTTACCTTATCACATCTCAGGCAATAACCAATACAGCTTATGAGACACTGTGCTGCTGGGGAGCCAGGCCTGCGAGTGGATTAAGTAAAAGTGCTACATGTCGGTTGGCATTGCGGCTAATTGAGAGTGATGCCTCATTGAGGTCCTAAAAGAGCACAATTAGATTTCAGTTCTAATGCTGGTGTACAGACAATGACAGAGAGTTGCTCTAAAGCGCTTTGCAGCAGTGGCAAGAGTGGAAAATTAAAAACAGTATGTGAGAAGTCTGCGACTAAGTAGTAAACCATTCACTTTTTTTCAAGAATGAGGATGTGATGCATTCAACCTCCTAAGTACTAACACTTCATTGTGTACAGTCCTTTAAAGAAGAGAGAGAGTACTGAAACAATAACATAACCTCATAGTTCAAATGCACTGCCTCGACAGACTTGAAAGTGGGATACAAGACTTTATGATTACTTAAGTGGGTCATTTTGTGTGTGTGTATTGCTGTGGCTCCCAGGAAGAGGGCTAAATTAACCTTCTCTGCCAATTCAACTCTCTTGTTTTATGTGTCACTATCCTGTGTCTTTAAACATTGGGATGAGTGGGCTTCTAATTTTAGCATGGCAGGTCCCAGCTTATCAGCAACCAAAAAAGCAGCTAATTTCAAGGTTGACTGTAAGTGCAGTGAATGCTTAGACAACCCTTTTTCCCATATCTGAACCTCGGCTGCAATTCTATTAAACAGAACTGCATACAGGTGTGGAGAGGTGAGGTTGATGACAGGAGACAAATGAGTCAGCCGCTGGTCTTTTAGGTGTGAAGGTCACCTTTTGAAGTGAAGTAGTAACATTGCAATCGCTAAACTTTCCTTTCCTAATAGCAAGCATCTACCCAGAAACATAATGAAGGGAAAATCTCCACAAAAAGCTTCTAACTATGTTATTTATGATATTGTTATGTACATAATATCAACCCTCTGAAAGTATTAGAATATGACTTCTTAACCGTTTGTTGAGATTCTGTCATTTAAAGGCAGGGTTGTTAATTTCCTCTAGATACACTTTTGAAGATTTTGGGTGAAATTGTCTTTAGCTCTTGACAGAAATCAATAATGAATGTGCTCTGAAAAAGGAACGTAGAAAATCCGTCATCTGTAGCAGTTGTAAGCATGTAAAAACTTTGACCAATGTCTGCCACGAGGTACCAATCTGATGAACCAATCATGCCTCCCTGTCTCCGTGCTCGTACTCTACCCCTTGCGTGCTCTAGCCCACACTCAAAGCAGGTCACCGATGACAGAGTTTATACTGTGAGTTTACTTTCTGCTGAATGAGACATGAGACGACGTAGTTTCTAAACAATGCAAGCCATGAGCTGAGGTCCACTTCTGGAGCAACAGCGCTAATGCATGTAAGTGAGGGGCGTGGCTTCTGAGGGGGCACAGAGGGGAGGGGGTAGATATAGATGGAGTACTTTGATTGACATATGTCAATCAAAACATGAGCTGCCACGCCCACACTTTCCTGAGAAATGAACTAAGCTGTTTTAGAACAAGGATTTCTAATAGTTATGAATGTTTATTTTCACTCAGATTTTTGGAGATGCCAATTTTTTTTATATTTCAAGTCAGGTGTCCAGGGTTTTTAATGATTTACAAAAAGACATTAGCTGTTAAAAATAATATAATTTCTTTTTTCATCAGCTCCGCATGCTTGTTTGTTTCTTCAGATGATAGGAGTGTTTTTTCTGTTTTTGCTCAAATGAAACATTCCTGTTTACAGTTATTTTCCTTTCATTACTAACAGGTTTGTTAAACTTCTCCTTCCCAGTTTCCACAACAGCAATAGTGTTGATCTTGTGCCAGTTGGCAAAGCTTTATTTACCTATTTAGAGCTGAATTTAGGAAGTTTTGTCAATTATGTTTCTCCAGCAGCTGTTGTCAAACAGTGGTAGTATGGTCACCACATCCATTAGGATTTATTAACTGGGGACCATGACGACTGTTGCCAAACTGCATGACAGTGTAGTAGTTAGAGCACAAAGCTAAAGGGTGCCCCTTAGATTCTTATCCACAGAAAAAGAACAATTTCTCAGAGACATACACACACAGTATATATGAAGCTTTGAATACCTCCAGCAGGCTTTTTCCTTCCTTATGCATGAAGTAATTCTTCTTAAACTCGTAATAGGAGTTGAATTGATTCCAAGTCTGCAGAAAGTCAAACCTGTGTCAGGCAGAGAGAGGAGGACAGACGAGATGAAAGGTGAGAACTCTTAAAACAGATGAGCAAGCGGATGATGAAGAGCTTCTGCAGTATCTTCAGCGAAAAATTTACAGATAAGAGTTCCTAAAACCAAGTAGTGACAGGGGCAAAAGATTTATTTCTGGTAAGATCACTTACCGTGGATCATTCTTGGCACGGACGCTGGCCTCAAACTTAAGCCCGTTCCTTGCGACATACTCGGCCAGCTTATCTATGACCGGCTGGATGTCGGGTGGTGGGGGAATGATGGCTGCTGCTACTGCTGGTGTGGAAACTTGAGGTTCAGCTTTCAATCTGTTATGGGGGAATCAAAGACGTTAAGTCGAGAGAAATCATTTTTTGTGCTTCGGCAAAATGCTACGTCAACTGACAGCTTTCATCTAAATGGTTGATTCCTTATATCCCATCTCTTAAGCTATTAATGCTCATCAAACATATCAGTGAAAAACTCTGACTAAGCAACTTATTGGCTTCCTTGGCTCTCTTATAAGATTGCTTAATCAATGTTTTATTCACAGTAGTTTCACTTGTTGGTCAGTCCTAAAAATGTAAAACTTCAAGGAACCAAGTAAAAATGTATATTTTTCAGAACTGTCCAATACTTCCTACCTGGTTTCTGCTACAACAGCAGGAGCAGCAGAGCTGGTGACCTGAATGGGGACTGTAGCTGCCGGTGCAGTTGGGATAGTTTCAGAAGGGGTGGGTGTAGCTCCCACATTAGGCAGAGAAGATGCAGCAGGAGCTGTGGGCATAGTGTTGTAATAGGAGGTGGCTTCTATCCCGGGGGGAGGCGGGGCCAAGCAGAACGTTCCATCAGGAAGCATGTAGTACCCGTAGTACATGGCTGTTGTAAAGAAATATACAAATCATGACATAAAACTCATTAAAAATAGCTTTAATTCTGATGAATGAAGAACGCTTACTGTAACAAAATGAGCACAAGACTGCTTCAAATAAAAAAAAACATGCACACAGTCACAGCCCTTCAATAAACAGCTTTGAGGTGCAGGCTTTGAGGAAGGAACAGATCAAAAAAGTTTGTTTTGATTTTATCTGAAATGATTGTGCAATCATCACAGTTGAAGGATGATGTACTCTGACATTTCAGAGTCTTGTTGTGACAACTTTTCTATTTCACTTCAGTGAAGACCGTCAACATGCCAGGCCCTTATTTGATCTGCTGATGCTAATGCTAATTAGCAGTACAAAAAGAAGTACAAAAAAGATCAACCCAGATGAAGCTGTTAAGGATTGCAGCAACTCCTCAAGAGCCTCCATGTTGTCTTCAAAAGCAAATATTAATGTGAGCTATTTGAAGAGGCTATCTATTCATTTAAAACAAGAGCTCAGTGAAATCTGAACGAAATTCAGTTCATGAAATGCTTTTAGATTAGTTCTCTTAAAGATTTTCACGTATTTAAAAAACAGTTTCAAATGAAAGAGTGAAGGCTTTGTGAAAATCTGCATTCAACTCGACCACAACAGTTCAGGTTGTGTTTGTCAGACCTCAAATGGAAATGGAAGTATGCATGGTGTGTAGCATAAGTGCTGTGTTGGGCTTCTGTCACTTTGTAATGTGTTTGTGTAATGTATTGTCCTGTTTGTGTCTTGCCCATTATGCCCTTTATGCAGTAATCAATTCAAATTAGCTGAAGGAAGAAATTATAAATCTTAATGTGACCTCTGATCTTTTTTTACGAGTGTTTATGTCTTTAATGAAAAAAGAGAGCAGGGACGAGAGAAATGGAGGGGGATTCAGGGACACTGGGACAAAATAAATTGTCAGTGTCAAAGTGGAGACAGTGTGATATTAACACATTAGTCACTGAGCTGTCTGACTTTGATGACGCATCCAATTTTCTCCAGACAGGAAAATGGAAACACAAAACAGAAGCTTCCATTTTCAAACTTTGATGGAATGTGTAAAGAGATAAAGATTTGAGATACGCACATGGAGGTCCAAAGAGCCCATTTAGTTTCAGGATTGAGCACATAGACATTTTTCATAAACTGACTTTATTGTTGCATTCAGCTTGTTTCATTTGGAACAGCTCTTATAGTAAAATCTGTGTAATCCTCATTACCTAAACTAGATTTAGGGAGGTAATCCAGAACAAAAGAGGTAATGAAGCAGTTTATGATCCCTGCAGTGGATTAACATAATGGCCCAGTTGTTAAAAGGCTTAATCTGGGCAGCAATGATCCAGAATTAGTTATCCACATTTTTGCTATAAGATCCAGGTAAACCAGTGGTTTTTAAAGGTCACATAGTATTCTACTTTTCAACAAGTTTAGATTAGTCTCAGAGGTCCCCAAAACATGTCTGTGAAGTTTCTTGTTCTAAATCCACTCTGATCCTGTATTTGATCACACCAATAAACCCCTCTATTTCAGCCCTGCTCAGAACAGGCTGTTTCTGTGTTTGTAGCTTTAAATGCAAGTGAGCTGTGTTCTTCCTCTGGAAGGGCTTGGGTGGCTTGGACTTTCTTGCACCATACCCTATTGTTTAAATTGAGAAGGCAGACTCAGTAGGCCGAACAAACACCTAGCTGTGGGACTGTCACCAACCTGCGGGAGGGATTACAGCCCTGTGTGATGTCATGAAGGGGAAATCTCCAAACAGACTGTTTGAGCACACATTTTCTGAAAAGTGGAGCAGGCAAAAGACAGAGAGGATGGACTTTTCTAATAATTGGAGGGGTTGTACATGGACTAGAGACTCATATTAGTGTTAGAAAACCATAGTAAAGTGTATTCCCCATAATATGTGACCTTTAAAGAAAAGCTGGATAGGATACAAACATTCAAAGATTACCAGATATGGCTCTACATTTCATACTTTGTCTAGAGGGGGTTCCAAAATCCACCCAAACATAAAAATCCTGACAGTTGCTTTTGATTGAATATATAGTGGTAGATATGAACAGCTATGTGGTGACATTTTTTTATGTGGACAAAATGCTTTATATTTTTTTAAATTCTGATGTCTATCTCTACTAACTACTACAACCATGTCAGAATGGCGTTTTGGAAATATGATCAAATGAGTTCACATAATGTCTCCAATGTCATCATCATTGTAATAATGTTGTTTCGATTTCGCTATATATTAGATTTTATATATACATGTTTGATAATCCAGATCATTTGGACCAAAGTTACCCCAATCTCTCTCAAAAGTTTTGAACAAAACAAATTGGGGATTTTATTATTATATAACTA
The DNA here is from genome assembly GCF_963584025.1 of Labrus mixtus. NCBI lineage: Eukaryota > Metazoa > Chordata > Actinopteri > Labriformes > Labridae > Labrus > Labrus mixtus. The sequence goes on along the minus strand of NC_083628.1, from coordinate 15,491,676 downwards.
GATTTCATGATACTATACAATTCTCTCAACCTTTTTTCTTTTTTACAACCTATTCTCAAGATTTGATCCAATCCCATGGCTTTAATCTGATCCGATTATTTTTAAACAATTAGGCTCAGAAAGTGCCAAATAAAAATGTTCAAAAGACGAGAGAAGGCCTCGCAATGCTACCAGTAGACAAATTAAGAGCTTTAGGTTTGAGCAACATTGCATATCCAACAGCATTTCACAGCAAGGTCAACCAGAACCAATTTCCTTCCATCAACAGCCCTATTTCTGATGATGGGGTCAAAGAACAGCCGTCTCAGGGACTAATTATTTGAGATAATGGATAATGGTGAATTTTAAGTCAGTCAGGGCATGGCCGTGATTTTCTTTAAGCAGCTAATTCATAGGGGATGAAAACATAAATAGAAACATTTCTTAAGCTGCCCTGTAATGAATCAAGTGGGGTGGTTGTGGGTGGATGTGACTCATCATGAGTGGATGCAAAAATTGCCTCCAATGTCCAAAATCAGAATTTATTTGGGTGTTTAAAGGGTAAACACCCAATGACGAGGTGTTTAGTTATTTTAAAAATCAAAGTTTTATAAGGTTATTAAAATTTGTTGTTGTTTTTTTTTTTTTGGGCACAAGCATCGAAACTGAACTAATTAAAAAAACAAAGCCAGGTATTGTTTTATTTTAACAGTAGCCTACATATATTTTGTAAAGTTGAAAATGATTCCAATATACAGTATATTTAGATCGTTGGAAGAAGATATGATAAGTGAGGACATTAGGGGTAAAGAAATGATGTTCCTTTCTTTGTATGCTTCATGCACCCCAACCCAACCCCCCTGCATTATGGGGCCCCACTTGGGCAGCCCCAGTCAAAAAAGTCTGGATCCGTCGCTGCTTGTAAAACAAATGCGCTTGAAGCGCATCATGTTACTTTGTCCCTTAACGGGACAGAGGGGGCAACAAGTGCGGGACATTTACTCAACTTTCAGCCGCAGGTAAAAGTCAGACAACTTCTTAACTTCTCAAGGAAATCAATCTTTCCTTTATCGACCACTTCACAGTGACTAACACTGCTTCTTCTGAGAGTCACATCTGATTCTCTCTCTCTCTCTCTCTCACTCTATTTAAAGTCAATGTAGATAACCCATCGACAAGCTCTCTCTTCCTCTGCCATATCATCAAAAAGAGGGGATTTTCTTAAACAGAATCAAAATCACAGTTTTGTGAAAAAAAGGATCTATCCTATTGGTCAATTTTTTAGAGAGCAGCATGCTTTGTGCAAATGTGTCAATTAAAATATGAAAAGTCACAAAAGCTGACTCTGTATCATAAATGAAAAAAGAAACATTTTAAAGAAGCCGTTAAATATGGTATATGAAAAGGAAAGAGTTGTCAGTTCTTCAGGTAAGAGGCTCTGCCAAAATTCATATCCCGGCGCGGTGTCTGAGACAAACCATAAAGGATGTGTGTCAGTCAGTGTGATTATGTCAAAGAGGAAATGTCACTCTCAATAAGAACAAGCGAGAGAAAAAGCAAAGGCGTTGCTTGGGAAAAGCATAACAGATGCTTATGCGTTGCTACAATCAAGCATAAATTAAGGAAATTCCACAAATAAAGTATTTTGTGCCCTTCTTTGTTGGCCACCATTCCAAATTAATGGTAGGCGAAACACTCTGCAAGAGTATGAAGCACTTATGTACTGTTGTGTAATCAAAAATGTGAGCATTACGTATTCCACTCAGTCACTTTTTTAAATTTGTAACACCTATCGTTACTTTTTACCCTTTAGTAAATCTTCTGGTACACTGGAGATAAATGAAAGCATGGGACGCAATTCTTCATTGATGAGTTTGCTTTAACTCCTAAAATTAAAAAAAACACACTGTCCCTTTAATGTTATATACTGTACACTATTTCTAACACACTTCTGCCTTGTTTTGATTCCCTGATGTGTTGGTCCTGACTGAACCTGCAGGTTGTCTTTTAGAATCCAAATGTTGCACACACATCCAATGAAGTCTGACCTGAGCCAGAACCCTGGTAGACTACTAATGGTGCTCCTAAACGCTGGTTCAGCTGAAGTCTTTTTGTTTTAAGAAGGTCCCCCAGAAAAAAAAACTTTACTTTAGTAATATACTAGGGTCAGCATAAAGTGTTAAGGAGCCTTATTGAGCGACCACCAGTGGAAAAACAGCGAAAGCACAAAATGGTCCACAAGGAGGTCAGATGGAAGGTTTTTGTGGTCTTAAAAACTCTCAGTTGTGAAAGTCAGTTGTACCACATGGCAGGGAGGCTTTTATATTTTGTTACTGATATAACCATTACTGAGCTCAGCTGTAGAGAGAAAACTTGGCTTTGCAAAAAAAGACAACAGAGGGAAATGAAGAAGGAAAGACATAACAAAATAATGCACACCAGATCTGACGGGCGATGAAAATGGAAATAGTGCTTATAAATTTCACATGACTTTTGTTCTCAAACAAGAAGAAAAAAGTAGGTCTATACTCACGGTCTGCAGAGTACTGTACTTGTGTAGTGGGTGCAGGTGGCTCTGGCACTTCCTCTGGTTTGGTTTCCACTACCGCAGAAGTGCCATTTCTTTCCTGTTGGGCTTTCCGTACAAGTGCTGCCAGAGGATGGTCCGGGTCCATTACTTTAAGAGGCTGCAAGAAAGTAAGACCAGTATGGTAAAAACAATTTATCACCCCACTTAAGTATCCGAGATGAGATCATATGCACATTTTACAGAAATAATTGAATACACAAAACACTCAAAGCTCTCTGCAGGGCGATGTTTAAGCATTATTCTCCAAGTTGTTCATCAGCATTCGTCCTTGGTGCAGTAGAGGAGATATACAGAATTTAAGACTAAACCCCAGAAAATATGAATCATTAGAAGAAAATTAAAGGGGATGATTTGAAAGGGAAATCTGTCTTGACAGGAGGCGAATGTAAGACAGCTTGCTACTTAAAGAGGCTCATTATGTTTCTTCAAAAAAAGACATTCTTCCATCCCGGCTGCTCTGCCAAAGAACTAATGGCTGCCCTTACATGGCACATGAAAGCACAAACTGTAACAGCACGGAGATAGAAGCAGAACACGGTTATTAGAGCATACAGTGACGCAAAATTGGCAGTACATAAATGTAATTCACACAGAGATGCAGTTGTACCCTACAGGTTAGGAATGCAATGTACACTCAAAACACAGCTGAGCATCACCCTGTGTGGCCATACACTCTTTGGTCGATATACTATTGACATTACCTTCACCAGCTCTTCCAGGCGCGAGCACCTTTTAGGGGCAAACAGGCTGGGATGGAGGTAATTGCCGTCGCCATCATCGTCTGAATTGTCAGAGTTGGAGTCTAGAGAGAGAATTTGAAAGTAGAAAACATTTATGAAGAACTGCTTCCTCAGTATGTTTCTTGCAGTTGTCATATGTTCTATTAGTATAGCTTATGCACAGATCTGATATTTCTGCATTGATTACAGTACATAACACTTGATACATAACACCACGGATTCAATAGCCGCACTCACCCTGAGACTGCTCTTGTTTGCCAGCGGAGGCAAGGTTGTATCGACCTTCTTTCATGGCTCGCAGGATGTGTTTGTAATAGGGGTTCAAGTAATGGTCAAAGCGGAGAAAGTCAAACTGGGAGTTTCCAGACTGCTTGGCTTTCAGGACTATCTCAAACTGAGCCCCCTGCTGACTCACAAAGTTGGCCGTCCTCTCGATGATGTTATGGGTCTTGATGGTCGCTGGCTAAGAAAGATAAAAAGCAAGACATACATATAAACATTTTAATCTAAACATTTAATGCAGTTCTTGCACTTAATGCAATTTTTCTATGTACAAACACAGGAAATATTTCATCAGAAAGATCCCGGGGCAAAGTGATACAACAAATAAGAGTGAACCTGACTGCTGCACGTAACTTAAAGATGGCAGTGCAGAATCTATGAATGACTCTTTCTAAGCCATTTTGTCTCCAACGCATTTTCATGTCAGGCACTCCAGTGTTCATTTTGGTGACATTAATTCTTAAAAGTACACAGGGGAGTTGAAATAGCGGAAACAAGAAATGGTCCATTATTCATTCATTATTTTTCCCCTTGGGTGCGTTCAATGATTAATCATTGTCATAACCTAGAGAGAGCACAGAAAAGTGAAGCAACCTTCCAAATAACACCCTAATATCTTGTCAAGATGCCAGTCATCATAAAAACGAACTTTTGTGACACAGGTCAAAAAGAGGCCAGTGTCTAACAAGTTCGAGACCATTTATGTGTTCTAAGCTTGTAAGGTCTTCTAGTCATGCAAGAGCAGCCTGAAAGTAAACACGCATCATTAAGAAGAGCGGGCCTCATTCACTAACTGTTCTACAGAAGAAATGTGTTCTTAACATCCACTTGTGTAGTTTCCAACAAGATTCTGAAATTCACTTTTTATTTCTGATCCGGGATTTGTTCTTAGGTAAGAACAGAATCTATGGACACTCCAGAGTAGAGGCCGACTGATTAATCGGCATGCTGATAATATCGACCAACATTGGCATATCAAGTGACTATCAGAATCAGTTCATTTCATCGCAGAGATTAGAGATGCACCTATCCACTTTATTTCAGCTCCGCTCCGCTCCGATTCCGGATTGATTGTTGTTGGTGTTATGTGCAAGGCTACACAAAACTGCAGTAAAGCCAGAATTGCATTTGCTGGCTTCATGTACGAACAGTTAGCAGCAGCAACAACTGTCAGGTTTTCAAAATAAATATTTTAAACCGAATTGTAAGAGTTGATCACATAGAGGGAGCTGTTCCATCTTGTCTGAACGTTGACTAGTTGGCACTTACAGTTTAGTCTGAATGTCTTCAAAGTGAGACTGTGCGAGGTGAGAATGTTTAAAGTGCCCAACGATCTTTCTTGATCGGTGATGTGGATCTGCGCTATCAGTATCATGTCTATCTGATATTACTGGATTAATTCAACAGTGAAAGAGCATTTCATTTCAGAGTGTGCTTTATGGATTACAACAAGCATTATCAGAGCATCATTTGAGTACTGATATGTCAGGGTTCCCCAACTTTTTCACCTGTATATTTTAAATGATATATAGATTTATGATTCAAGGTATTTCACTTTTATTACAATCATTCAGTGTTTGGTCTACACTGCAAAATGTTAAATTGTGAATACAGACTAAACGCTAAGGGAACTGCTTTAATGTATATTTGTTGGAAAGAAGGTGCTTAAGAACAAATCTGCCACACACACACACTCACAGCCGCCACCTTTAGAAAGAATGTAGCGTCAAATCATTCTAAAAAAACGATTGAGATCAAACTATCAAAAGGCCTTTTTCAGTTCATCTGGTGTGTGCTCTCCTTTCTGATGAGACTGTTCTCTGTGTAAATGATGTGATCCAAAGTATCTTGTTTAGTATAGAATATGTCTTATAGCCACTACAAACTTTACTAAGTATAACAAATATATATTTTTATTTCACTTTGAGCAGCACTACCTCCACGTCAGAACGACGGAAAGTATTTCCGTCGTTCACAAGGAGGACACAGTAGTGAACAGTTCTACAGTTAAAAAAAGGATTCTGTATCTGCCTTTGAGTATTATTAGGAACTTTTTTATGAACATATTTTAAAAAATATTGAGGAGATGTTGTGAATGAGGCCCAATGATCTTTGCTCCGTCAAATGAACTACAAGTGATTGAGGGGGCTTATTTGAAATCTGGTCTGGGATCATTGCTGTACAACATCTCCCTCTGTTCACATATTGTTTTTAGTTTTGAAACCAATGTTGGATTTCTAGCCGAAGAAATGCATTATGATAATCTTAACAACATATATATATATATATAATAAAAGGGATTGCCTTTGATGCAAGTTATTTCCGTCTCCCCCAAAAGCCTGCCTGTCATTTCCCATTTCCCGTTATTACTATGAAAGGAAATGAAAAATCCAATATAAATAGTCCTAAAAAGTAATGATGAGAAATATAGCACAGTGAAATGTAGTCAGAGAAAGAAAGACATCGCTTCCCAATCTAGGGAGTAAACACTAATAATATATGCATAGCATGTACTGCAGCAGCTATACGATGTTCTCTATACATGAGGGTGTTTTGGCTGTTTTATACCCACAATGATATATACTGTATGCACATTGCCAAAGACAGCATTCAAGCTTGGCTTTCTTCTCATGCATAAAAACAGTGGTGCTGGAGGAGGCGAGAGTGAGGGGTTCTAGATGCAGACTGACCAGGACTGAAGGGAGATAGCCTCGCACAAATACAGCAAATAGAAAAAAGCAGCAGCAATGCATTGGAGCTGGGGATCGAACCCCCGCCCTTACGTTTTGAGGGACGTCCGACTCTACCAACTGTACCACAGTCACCCAATAATCTGTTACTAGTTGCTTTTTGTTATTAGCCAATAAGAAGCTTTATTCATATGCATAGAAGTCTATTTTTACAGTCAGCACTGTGCAGTTTCATGTGTTTTACTGAAGGTTAACTGATGAGTTGATTTATTAAATACTGGTTAAACAGAATGTCAAAATTTCTAAAACAGGATCCTTCTTTTCAATTATGCTTAGAACCAAACATTTCCGCTAAAAAATGAAAGAAGGTAAAAAGTTGAGCCAAACCTTCACAAATTGTAATAAGTTATGGTTTTATTTGTCTTCCATTAAAACTAATTATCTGAAGTTTATACTGTTTGTTGCAGAAAAACAATTTAAGAGAGACACAATGAACTCTGGGAAACTATGTCCTCGGACCAATCAACTCAGTCCCTAATGATTGCTGTTCTTATTATTCTGGTCTGTTTTTATAATATGCTGTGTTTAGGCCATCTGTGATCAACATCCCAGTGTTCATGGTTTAACCTCTCTATTACTCAATTACAGAGAAAACGTATATAGACTGAAATTCTCCTGTTTCTGCATGCCTTCACATCTGTTTGTCACTGTATGTAAATGAGCTGTGCAGGCTTCAGCTGGGCCTGTCTCTCAAACCGAAGATATTCAAAACATCCATTTATGGTGAAAACTTGTGAGATGAGGAAAAACAGTTTCTATTAAGGGACGTATTCTTCTTTTGATGTGTCATATAATTAGACTGTCAGGGCTTGACATCCGTACAGATGGAATTTTAACATCTTCACATTTGACTTGTCACCAAAAGTTTTCTGTTACGTTGTCGTCCTTCGAGAAAAAAAATATAGTACACTTCCTGATCTTCATATTTTAGACTCAAGCCATCATAGATTGTTTTCCTTCTGTCCCACATAAGCTACACAATGTTTTCTCTGGCTATAAAACTAAAAAAAAAGATGCTATCAACGACACAACACTTAGTCTTTTAATAGATTCTACCTTCATAGTTGATCCAACATCTTAACAAATAAGCGCTTAGATCAGGGCAGAGCAAAGTGTTCACTATCATTAAGTTCTGAAGTTCTACTCTCAGTTGACAGCACATAAAGCGCCTGTCTCCAGCATCTGCAGGCGCCTTGATCCTGTGAGGTTATGGATACCTATGTTTGCAATCTATGTCAGAAGAAGTCAGGATAAAGTGGGAGAGAAATCTAGGCAGCGTGCACTGGGTATTATTATTATTTGATGATTGCAGGGATTCAAGCTAAAATATATACCGTACATACATATTCTGAGTGGAAAATCTGAACATATAAAACAAGTTCAAGTAAAGGAAGTCTACTTTAAATATGTACAACGCTCAAGTATAAACACTTGTGTTACACAATCCACATGATTAACCTGGCTGACTGTATAAATGCAGTTTAGAGGTTAAGTTATGACACCAACCCGCTTTTTTTCTTTCCATATGTCGACTGAGAATATAAATGGAAGAATAAAAAATGGCTGAAATCAGCCGTATTTACAGAAGTCCCAGTTTTATCCCTGTGATTAGAAGTAGTAAGAAAACAGCTGACACTAAAGTCAGTCTCTTTTCCTCATTATATGGACTCGACAAACAAAAAACAATTTTTTTGTACCACACAGTCTTGAGACCAACTTTCATTATGAAAGTTCAATATCTTGTGTTTTGATTTCAGTGCCATCGACATCAGTAAGCCGACTGGATATTGAGTACTCACAAGTTCCACATCAGGAGGGATAGTGAGCCCTGGGGGAGCAACGAATGGTTCCTCACTCTCCTCAGGCTCGGCTTCTTCTATGCATAGGGGGAAAAATATGGAGAAAAAAAGATGATGAGATCATGGCTTCTTAGTCATTTGTGACAAAATAAAAATAAAAACACAGCTGGGTATAAATAAAACCCCGAGTGCGTAATGACTCAGGATTTATTCCTCGTGTTTAGAATATTTTTAAAGTGAGCGAACCAAATGACCCTCCCCCTCTCAAAATCCATCCACCTTACAGATCCATCAAATATACTTCAATCTTCATGTTTTATCTATAACTGCTTTCAATAAAAAAATGAATGTCTTGTGGGAAATCATAACCTTTGTAATGTTGTACTGTATGAAATGTGCACAGTTATGAAGGAAACAAGCCACTTTATTTAAGGCCTTGCATTTTAAAGGGGGGGAAAAAAAATCAGCTGTGTACTTGACGCTTAGCTTGTGTTCTTGTATTGTGAGGTCTGTCAAGGATACAGTCTTACAATACACTTTTGTAAGAGCCTGAAAGACACACAGTGTCCCTGAGTTCATTCATCTTATGTCATGTCTCAACTCCAATTTAGTGTCCCAAAAGTGAAAGAAGGCGAGAGCTCTTAATCATCACTTTGGTTATACGACAGGATTTATATCATGCTTAAATGGTGTATATTTTAAAATGCTGCTATGGGCTTAAAAAGGATTATCAATCTTCACAATTTATTGATCAATACGTGTTTAATCTCTCTTTTCACAGGCAGTCACATTTCATCCCCATTTATTATTGTTGTTCATTCAAAGCTACAGCCAAACGCCGCCCCCCTAATATAATGGTAGGGGAAACACTGGGAGTGGTACATTTCAATATATTCAGCTAATAGATATACTCAACAATCAAATCATGTTGTTTTTTTGACAGGAGACGTAATTAAAGGAGGAGAATTGGAAAATAGTTTTACAGCAATATAACAATGAGATCTAGATTAGTCAAATTGATGAGATGGATAACAGATTTTAAATCATACTGCAATTAAACTGCGGGCATATTTGTTTTCCCCTCAGGAACTATCAATAGTCAGAATGATTTATTTAGACTGGGTTTGTTTGTCTCTGGATCTATCTGTAGAAACATTAACATTTGAATAATCTAATTGTGCTGGAGGCTTTTTTAATGTTTTAATTTGTGACAAATAACAATGTCAAAAAATTTAAGAGGAGAGAATTTAAACACTGTTCAACTATTGAGGACCTTAAAGGGATACTTCACCCATTTGCATTAAGCTTTGTATCATTAGAAACCTGGTAGTATTTTTGAATGGTCAGGCATCCCACCCTCATTTTCCCCTGAGATGGGAAATCTTTGTATTATTAAGTCTGAAAAGGAGCTTCCGATGAGGCAAAAATAACGCAATTTTGCGTCATCGGTAGCTGTTGCGGTTAGCGGGGTGAAACTACAACGCTAGTTCCTCATATTTTCGACCACTGAAGCTACAGACCTCGCCGCTATATAAATATAGAGACGGCTGCTGCAGACAGGCCGGTCTTGTGTCGTGGCTGCTGCGGCCGCTGGCCACCGGGGCCACCGCGACACAAGACCGGCCTGTCGGCAGCAACCGTCTCGCGGCTATATTGCTGGCCGATGCTGCCAGCTCAGCAGCCGAGACATAAGGCCTGCCTGTCGGCGGCGGTGAGGACGAGGAGCCCGGTCCGGCTCGAGCTGGGGCGGACTGGTAGTGTCAGTGCTCTCACTGTTTCCCTATGGACACAGACATAGAGTCTGTTTTCTGCCAGGAATTTCCAAGATACCAATTCAATTCTGGAGGAAATCTCGGAGTCTCAGTTGAGGAAATGGCCTCATGTGTTGAAGTAAATATGTCTGTAAATGTTTTTATTACTATATTTCTACTGCTATATTTTGGAGAAACTGTAATGATCGAATTTCTCTCTGGGATTAATAAAGTATTTCTGATTCTGAAATAGAGGACCTTAGTGGGAGTGGCCTGTGGTGCTGTGCATTCTGGGATTCGGTGTCTTTCATCCACATGAGCCAAAAAGACACTTTCTACCTTTTCTCAGCCAAGAAGGCACCAACTTCAAAATTTATTTCACATTTCTACTACATATATATGACCCAATGTCAATACAGATTCATGTTTCAACAGGTGAAGTATCCTTTAAACTGTAGCAGGGATTCAGTTGAGAGTAGCTATAAATGTTCATAGCCTTTGTGACCTGACCCTTATTGACTCACTCCCACAGGTAAAATTGTGATGGCATCATTAGATTTAGCTGATGTACTCTGGACCCTGGACTCCGCTCTACAATCTCCCAAGAGACAGGCATCAAGTCGGCTTAACTGTCAGGGACAAAGTGCTCCCCGCAATCTCTACATCAAATATTTAAAGTTGCAGGAGTGTGTGTGTGCGTGTGTGTGCGTGTGTGTGCGTGTGTGTGCGTGTGTGTGTCAACCAAAATGAACACAGTTGTTCAGGTGATTAACATTCTAAATGGGAAACCCTCCACTCACAGCTGAAAACTAAATAATCTTTCCATGGTCTTATGTCATTGATTTTAAGTATTATTTTGAGTATGTGTGTGACATGTTCAATGTTTGATCTGCAGATTGTCTTATGGATTAGAACAGCAAAGAAAAGGAAGAATTGGACCAGACAGAGCTGCTGTGTTCTTCACAGCAGTCTGCTGCTGCTGAAAATTCAAAAACAGACAAGAACACATCCTTACCATAAGCATGTCAAGGAAGCAAGAGGCATTTCAAATATGCTACATCTTCAGGCAGTGTGTTCACATTCAAGTTATTGTGTAAGTTGTCTTAACCAAGTGCCCAGAAGAATTTTAGGCAGTCAACAACCAACACACAAATACCAAATTGTAAGACTGGGAAAAAATGTTCTACATTTAATAGAAGCCTATTTTTTCTTGTGTTCCTGGTCTTGTCATACTATGAATAAGAAGAAGAATAACTGGGATAAATAAACAAAATAAATTAAGAGTGCATATTAGCTTTAACTCAGTTTCTATGTCTGTCTGCTGGCTTTCTTCATGTTCTACAACATGTCCCTTCAAAAACAAAAATAAATCCCAAACTGTTTTTTTCTTCTCTAAATTGGAACTAATTAATCCAGGAGTAGCTGATAGTTAGCTTTAGCTTCATCTGAGTGCTTCAAAAAGGTTTGAATCTTCAATACTTTCCAAACCCAAAGTCCCTACAGACTGAGCTTCTGCTGCCCACACTAAATTAAGTGTGTGTATAGTTGTGAGTGTTGTGAGATTGGTGAACTCACTGAATGTATAAGCAGGTTTGAGAGTGATGCGAGTTCTCACCATGTTCCCTGTTGGCATCCTCCTCCTCAGTGGGCTGAGAGGGGTCATAGTAGTCAGCGCTGTATTTGAAGGCCACTGCGTTGTAGGTGCCTTCATCAGCCAGAGCTTCACTCAGACGTTTGTACTCCTCCTCTGTGGAAAACAAGAACACACCTTATGGAAAACTATTCAAAACAATAACAAAAACAAAAACAACTCCTACAGTTGTACACATTTTCTTTCTATATCCTTGTATCACTGTATTGCAGACAACGAATACCATCTGGTAACAACTTTGGATACTACCTTTACATCTCAATTCATGCAAATTTCTCAAATGTTTAAAGGTTAGTTTTAGGATTTTTCTTTTCATTTGTTAAGTTTGTCTTCTCCAGCTTTTAGGGTCCTGAAAACTTAGCAAATTTGTCAAAATGAGGAGACCATAAAGAAAAGTTTTTGTAAGTAAGCTATTTGTGGATTGATGCCAAAGTTAGTTTTTTTTTTTTAATGGTGTTGGCGTTATGGTTACATTGTTAATAACCCTCGTAGTCAATACTACTTTTGTAAATATTTTCAGAATTAAAAAAAATAAAAACAGAGGTTAATTCCCTCTCTATATCAGAGTCTATTTGACTGTGGGACCACATTCTAAAATATGACATTTTACTTGTACACACAAACTGGTCAATATAAAGTCTTACTAGAGGCTCAATAACTACACACGCTTGCTTGGCCCCAGACACCATCCCCCTTCCCTATTGAAATTCATGGCGAACTATATCTTTAATAAAGAAGCAAGGGCAAAAATCCCACTAAAACTATCAATATTTCTAATGCTTTGCCTCTGTCCTTTCAGTGGACAGATGGGTAATAGCCTGAGTGAATGGGGTCAGGCCTCCAAATTCAAGGGCAAAGCAGCCCGGGGGGATGAACCGTCTGCAGTGAGTGTGTGAGTGTGTGAGTGACACAAATCATTAGTTGACTCATTCTGTAATGTCAGTTTGGGCATAAGACACCATACTTCACTTAAAACTGTGGCGTTTTAATTCAATGGCAGTCATTAAGTGTGTCTTTCAGAAGGGTGCTTTATCATCAAAACAGCCTGTTTCATTAGAATGTGAAACAGGGAGTGAGATGCAAGTATCACAGAGTCTAAAGTGATTTCCATAGAAATGGCAGCTCCTGAGCTCAGAGTCAGACCCGGTCCTTTTAATGAGACAGAAATGCTGAACAAGCCACCTCTGTTGAGGATGTGAACTGGAATACCAAGATTTCAGTGAGAAACCTTGACTCAAGGATATAGCAATTGTGAGATTTGCCACTCATCCGTTTGTACAGACAGGCTTGTCATATTAGTGTTAGTCTGTGGGCGTGGTGTGAAAGGACGACACACGGGCCTGAAACACTGACAGTCGGTGGAAAGAGCCAACAGTTGAGCTCTTCAGCAGCAACACTGACAAAGCTCTATAATGATGATCTGATAAATTCATGTCACAAGTTTAATGAGCCATTAGTAATTGATGGAACATACGTGTCAAGCAATTTGTTAGAGTCAAAATATTTAGCCAATAGAAAAATAGACATATGGCAATGTTCAGTATTATGTGCGACCGAGCAGCACAGATATCCTGAAACAACTTCTAAGCCTTTAAGGCACATTATTCAGTGCAGAGGTCATTCCCGCTGTGAATTTAAATGGTTATCTTACATAACAAAAAGAGGAAAAGGTATATTTACAGAAATCACACTTATTGTACAGAGTAACCATATTTCTTTTAACATGATTTCTGTCACATTTCCTATTAGCGCGTTCACACTTGAAGTAAACTCCTGAATAACTCCTGATACTTCCAGGAGGAGCTGCATGTGTGAAAGCAAACAGCCAAATTTTTCAGCAGGATATTCTCCAGAGAATTCACCTCGAGCCAGTAGGAGAGGGTGGTTACGTTAATGTCCTGTGACTGCTGCCGGTGCACAGACTACACGAGAACACCACAAACTCTGTGCACATAATTTAACGGCTGCACTATGTTTTCTGTTCATCAGTATGTTCTTCTTCGATCTTTTGTTGATAGATTGGTTCCGTTGGACTACACGTAGCATTTACATAAAGGCAAATATTGTCATTACAGCCTCGTATAGCGACCTCTGTTACTTCGTCCGCTTTCTCAGTGTTGTTACTTTTACATCAAGTCTTACCTCAGGGGACGCCCCCACCCCCCCTCCTGTTTGAGAAGGATAGTCTCCCACTGTGAGGTGCATATGTGAACTGCCAGGTCAGGAGAATATCCAGAGCAGTGCTCCCGAAATTATCTAGATACTTTCCAGGAGTGCATATATGTGAAAACTGCTTTTTTAATGGACCTTTAACATTTCTAATTTGAGTACTATAAGTTGCATAGCCATTGATTGTACTAGGGATACCATGTTATCCTATGTCTTGTTTAAAAGACATGTAATGTATGCAAAGGGTCAGCACTTTTCTGTGGCTCAATACCTCACAGCTTCATAATATAATGGGATGAAAGATGCTAATGACTGGTGATTGATGGGGCTACAACAATGCGAATAGGATACCTACATTGCCATTAGCATCACTCAGCCACTAGGGGCAGATTCATATTCACGGGATGCATGATGTACTTATCTATAGAAGGTGTACACAACATACAGAATAGAAGACTACATTCACCAACGGCCCTGTTTGGAGAAGCCAGCAATAGTATCAAAACAGAAGCTAACCATAGTACCGCTGTGGACAGAGTCAACAAAAACAGGTTCTCTCAGCCATTAACAAAGGTCTGCATAACCAAATATTCAGTTGTTTAAATGTAGGCCATATTGGGGCGCTGGTGGCACAGTGGTTAAAGCGCGTGCCCCATGTGTGGAGGCTGTGGTCCTCCCGCATCACTCCCTACTCTCTTTCTCCTTTATTTCCGACTCCATCCACTGTCCTATCTCCCATAGAGGCACTTAATGCCCAAAAAATAAATCTTTAAAAAGTGAAATGTAGGCCATATTTGAAGATATTTTCACTGCTTCACCTTTATCTCAGACAGCCTTTTCCTTTGACAATATGTTCTTGTGCATACAACTGTCCTGTATTGCAATGAGTTCCATCATGCAATGAATTATTGTGTCTGTCTGTGGTGTTTGTGTCAAACATAGCCGTCACCAGCGCAGACTGAATTCAAGCTCACTTTCCTGAATACATTTTAATTGTTGTAGGCTTGAGCTTTTGTCGACTCTTTAAACAGAGGATACCGTTTTGTTTTTTTTAATCTTGGAAAATAAGCCTCCCCTGACAGAACATAAAGACAGCTATTCTATTTTTAATAGATTTAGATATACAAATAAAACAATAAAGTGTTCAGGTAATAATGACTTTAAACTACCGCTTTAGGGAATGCAGCATACTATATGATTCTCCTGCTTTTCTCTTCAATTTTAATTTGATTTATTATTTGATTGATTGCCCACCTTGTCTGGCTTCCTCTTCCAGCAGGTCACTGTGCAGAGCCAGGTACCTCTCCTCATCGCAGAGCGCCTCGATCCTGTCCTCTTCCTCTGACAGCTGGTAGGAGGTATTCCATGACCCGCTGTCATACTCTGAAAGGTCATGTAAGTGACCGCGCCCATCGTATCTGTTGGATGATAAACAGGGTTAGAGAGAAGGAAGTCAACAAAGCTTTTTTTTATACAAAATATCGAACTACTTACCAAGGGGAGGCAACCTAAAACCAAACTTTACAGTAATGAAAATGCTCTCTGTAAGTCTGACAAGAGGGAGTATTCTTGTAAAATACTACAAGTTGTCAAAATCTCTAAAATACTGTCAAGTGTTAATGGTGCTGTCATGACACCTAACAACGAGCTTTCTGCTGCTATTTCCTTTCTGGACAAGTGTAACAAACCAAAAAAGGCCTATATCACCAAAAGACAAAAGCAAAGAAAAACAAAGCAACTCGTCTCTTACCTTACAGGGTTCAATCCCCACCCCCCCCCCTGTAACTCTCATCAAACACTTCTACATCTGCAAAGAAAGTTACATTCACACAAACCCGAGTACATAAATACCTATCCGTAAGAACCCAAATGGACGACATTTTCCAAGGTTCGTCCCTCTACGCCACCTCTCAGTTGAAGTTTCTTCATGAAGACAAAGAAATGGGGGGTGCTGTTGTTGGCATTCAGGGTTTGGCAGGACCCCTTAGCCTACCTTGCTGGGGGGGGGGGGGGGGGAAACTGGGTTATGTGATAAAGACACACATACAAAGGCTGTACACATGGATCACAAGTCAGTCCACTGCAGAACAAGAAGATTCAAAAGAATAACAAAAATGTCTGAAGGTTTAAGTAACGTACTTCCGTTTCTGCATGGCGGTAGCAATCAAACTTTACACCATCACCTGCAGCAACATTTTGTAGAAACACTGCAGTCAAATGAAATGTCTTGTTGGATGACTGAAGCGTGATTATTTTCCCCATTGTCATCATTATATTTTGAATCAGCTTAACTGCAGTAACCTTAAGTGTTGGTTAGAATTTGCTCTGGGATTACTGGTGTAAGCACAGTATAATAACATCTACAGTCATTGTTTTGCGCATGTGGTAATGCTGACGCCAATTTAAAAGACGCTGACAATACAAAACACGGTCTTTGTCACACCCTTCATTTTACTCTCTTCAACTAAACGTAAACTATGCCTAGAGATAGTTTCCAGAGGAAATTCTTCCAACATGCCAAGATGCAAATCCCACTTCAGGGTAATCCATGAAAGTCTTGAAGGTTTTGAATTGAACCATTCATTGTTCAGCCCAGAGCAAGTTAAGAAGGCACACTGCACAACTCAATGCAGTCAATTAAAACCATTCTGTGGGTCATGACTTTTATTTGTTTTGATGAAAAATACAAATGAGTCCACACTGGTTGCATTAGACTGCAGTAGTTTTGCTGGTATGCCTTGTAAATTTGTTACTGGGTGATCTTTGTTGGTCCAACAAGCTTTAAGACTGGCAGGGAATTGTATCTTCGCATGTTTTTATACAACTTCAGATACCATTTGTTGTCGGTTTAGGATATCCAAAAAAAAAAAAACACGGTTAACAGGCAAGAAATCACACATTCATTGTCACTTGCAATAATTTCCAAGCTTCTGCAAAAACAAGCTCCATGTGGTCCCTTGAATTTGGAAACAGGCTAACGGACAGGATAGATGGTTAGCATAATGTTTCAGTCTAAGTTTGTTCAACCGACCTATCAATCATGATGCTCTTGTCCCCCATCCATGGGATAAGATGATTTCCATGCTCGTGGTATAGAGCCCTTTCGTCGTCTCGAAATACTTTGCAGGCATAGCCAAACACCAAGAGGTCGGCGTATTTATCACTGTCACTCACATCCTTCTTCACAGGTTTGTTGTTGTGGTCTCTCTTTGCAGCTCCGCGACGATGCATGTCCCACGTGTTCTTCAAAACACTAAAGTTTTACAAGAGAGGGCAGTAGCAACGCACAGTGAATGTGTTTTTGGTAAACAAATAGGTTACAGGTGGTCCAAATGCTACAATATTCCGTAGTGTAGTACCCCAGAACAATTTGTTACGTCCCGTCGGTCGCCATGTTGGAAATAAGTAAATGCAGCGATTCAAACCGGTCCGCACTTTCGACAATGTGTCTGTGATATTAAAAATAATAGTTGTTCGCCATAATTGTGTGAAAGTATATGCATAAACATATCACGAATTATATTACTATTTAAGTACTACTATGAATTTTAAGAACGTCAATGTCAGTCGTTTTTCACCCGGTTAAGATGTTTTTCTTACTTCTATGGAATGTGCTCGTAGTGAATGAACCCTTCAGTCTACACCGTGATATCACAACAGACCTCCACAGAAAAAAAAAGTATTCCCCCGTCACATTGCTACATTTATTTATAAAGAACATTTTAAGAGTAGAGATAATTTAAGAGTAGCAGTTTGAAGCTGTAGGAAAGCTCGTTGGAAGATTTTAAAAAAAGACATGCCTAACTCAATAAAAAATAACTCAAAGAAGAAAAAAATAAATCAGCCTAGATAAATTGGAGTTAATTAGTACAGGAGCAAATTGCATTCACTTGTTTTTTTTTTTAATTAACAATTAATTTAATGTATGCTAAAAGGTACATGTGATATAGTCTAAATGTATCTCAGAACAGTAGGCTATAGGCTATGGATAAAAAGGGTAGGCCTACTCTAATGTTGTGTTGAGAGTAACATTTTAATCATCTATTTGGAAGGAGAAAGATGAGTTTGGAAGAGAGGTTAAACAGCAGCAGTCAGAACAAGCGTGACTACATTTTGAAAAGTAAATGTTAGCCCGGACATTTTTTTTTATCTTCACTAGCCTATACCATGCCAGGAGTGGCTAATCAGGAGAACGGGGAACATGCCCTGGCTTTAGGGCAGTGAGGGCCGATATGCAGTGATGGGGGGCCTTTTCCAAAAAGCCACAGTTCAGTATGTAGTGCGGACTTTTCAGCAGGGGGTTTCAGTAGACTGAACCCTCGTGGTCACTTAGTAATGAACAGCAGGTCCTAACAGTATACCGAGTGGTCATCCAGTCTGCACTCATTGTTCAAGTAGCCGACCAGTAGCCTACTTCTGAAAGTATAGGCCGAGCACGTTTTGCCTGGGGGAATAATGTAGGACACATTGTGCAGTTTCAATCCTGGGCAGTTCGTCCAAGTATCGGCTGTTCTCTGCCCACGATTGGCATTAACACAAATGAACCATATGTGATCAATCGCCCTCGCTCTGTAACCCTCACATACATGTTGCAGGTGTGTACACTCGACAAGTGACCACAGAGAGAGAGAAAGAAAAAGAGAGAGATTTTCGCTGTTGAATGCATTTGTTCAGTTCATCAGGAGAGACTTAAGAATGAACAATTATTTATTTAACAATTTAGGAAATACATGTGCAAAGTCTTTGGGGATTAGACTCCATCATGACAACTTCATACTACTTCATATTACTCGTCAGGGTAATGAGGCCGACAGCAGGGTAGGATACCTATGACTATACCTCCTATAACTATGGAGTCTAGACCCTGGTGGTGGTGGTGATAGAAGAATGCAGGATTTGATGAAGACTGGGTTTCTGAGGCTGTATCTGAACTCTTGAGCTGGAATGGAAATGACTGGGGCGGAGGAGGGTCGCAGCAATCGCTCTGAAATGAAAAACTGACTGTGGAAGAGAGAGAAGTGGTTTTAAAATTTGACCACGGCCGGATGATTGGTTGAGTAACTTTGGATTATTACTTAAAGAGTAAACACCCCAAATCAATAATAGAATAAATGTTTGAGAGAATATAACCAGTCTTCCAGCTTGAACTCACGCTGAGCTCCATTTCAGTGCATTGTCTCGTCTGTAATACAGAACTACTAATGCTGACCTATTTTTGTTTAGCCTCTTGCTGCCGATGTGATTCTGCTCTCTAGAAACTGATGCTACGTACTGAGCTCAAAAGACTCAGTTAGGACAGAAAAAAGAAGAAGGGAAAACCATATCCATGGTTAACAAGTTAGTATGCACTGATTTGCAATCTGTTGGCAGGGATTTGTGACCATGAGTGACACTGGAATGGTGCAGAAACACTACAACTCTCCAGTCCACATGTTTAAAAAACTATTAAAATGTGAACATGTGTCTGATGAACGCTACAGGAGATTTGAAAAAAAAGGAAAAAAATAATCATTAACCTTTTGCAGGAAAGGCACTAATTGGTGCATTAACTTGTAAAATGTATCTTAAACCCCCTTTTAAGATAAGATAAGATATACTTTATTCATCCCAGCACGGAAATTTAGGTATTCCAGCAGCCAGCATACATACAAACACACAACACAACACATATATACATACATATCCCACCCATACAAAAAAAACATGAGCCCACAATACAGTTTGATATATGATATATGCAACTCAGGCTAAAGTTTAAAAGTTTAAATGTCTTCTGTACTTACTTAAAGGGGAGTCGTTATAAAGTGCAATTGCAGTAGGTAAAAAAGTATTTTTAAATCTGTCCTTTTTGCAGTTTAGCTGCCGTAGCCTCCCACTAAAAACAATCTTGTGTTCACACACAAGATTGTGTAAGGGATGCATGTTATTGTCCATAATGTTCAACAGTTTCTGTATCATCCTTCATAATTATGACTATCCATTCCTGAATGTGTTAAAATAAATGATAGTTGTCAACCTATACTTAAATGCGCCAAATTGGAAATTAGATTTTTGATTAAATACACTAAACATAACAAGGCTGTAGAGAATAGTTCACAATATTGACTTATATCCTAAGAAGGCTAACATTATAACTCCAGTGAAAGGATGACAACCTGTACACCTCCAGGCCCCTGAAGTCTGTGAGGACCGAAACCTCCCGCCAAAAAAACAGTTTCTTCCCCTCTGCTGCCAGCCTCATTAAAAATGCCCCTCCCCTCCCCCTTCATAACACAGACTATCACCCAGCTTCACAGTCAGAGAACATTACTGTAATGTGAAGGCTAAAGTCAAATTCCTTGTATGTGTGAATGTACCTGGCAATAAAAAGTCGGATTCTGATGTGAACTAAAGCTGGCTGGTCTGAGCTATGAAACTCCCGGGCTGAAAATAAGTCTGCTATCCACACTGTTCAACACTGCACATTTTGTTTAATTATATTTGTATATTTTGTTCATAACTCCAATTCCCTGTGCTTTATTATTTATTCAAATACTATGCATTTTGGTTCTTCTTACTTATTTCTATTAATATTTCTGTTTTATTCCATATTTTAAATGTATTTCTAGTTTTTCTACTGCTGTATTGTCCATGCAAGCCACTGCAACGACCACATTTCTGCACTGGATTAATTGAGTGTTTCTGATTCTGATTTGCAACAGAGTTGGATGTAGAGAAGGTCTGGTCTAGATTTTGATTGTTTGTTAGTTTTGTGTCTGATTAAAGAGTAAACTGCTGAGGTATTCGTATTTCAAGACAGGTACAGGAGAGTTAATAGGCTCTTGGAGATTTAAAAAAAAAATACATTTCAAAGCCTTGCCAGTTTTGTTCAAATCCTTTTCAATCATATCTCTGTCACAAAAAAACCTCTCCCCCAATTCTGGCAGCACAGACAGTGGAGTTGGAGTTGTCCATTGTTTTCTCTGATGATTCAATGTAGCCAAACTATATTTGGGAATGAATGTCACATTGAGGAAGACCTTGGGGAACATTTTTGTTATTTTCATTTTTGATGGATTTATTGTTTTCTCTTGCCATGTGGGCAAACTGGATTTTTCTATTTGTGTATTTTTAAACAGTTTTCATTTACAACATACTCCCCATGGATGTCAAGCCTTGGTAAATTATCTGACCCACACAACAACCAAAAGAGAGGCGTGAAGAAGGGTTTTAAGTGCTCACATCAATAACAAACACTTTTAAACGTACTTATTATATGACATCATTTAACGGCAATTGGGGGAAAACTCAATTTGGCATCAATCAATCAGCCTGTATTTATTTATTTATTGATATAATTTACATAGCATGAACAAAAGGAGTTCACCATTGCTGTAAGAGTAGCTAAAAGTGAGGCAAAACAGTGATGCTTAATCATTTGCAGTATGTAAGTGCAGGAGAAAAGTAAAATTCACGTTAAGGAAAAAACTCATTCCTTGAGTCCATGGGGCAGTACTGCACTTGACTTCTCGACTTACCTGTCTCCATGAATGAGTATTAATAAAACACCTTTGAAGACTCAGTCAGATTCTACCAGCACTGTTAGCTGTGTGATCCTGCACACTTTATCCTTTTTAGGCCAGAAAATAGTCAAAGAATGAATTCACAAAACCAATTTTCACACACAAGGTCATTTTATTGAATTGTCCCTCCACACATAGTTAAAAAAAATACACCTTCTTAGGTCATAAACTTGGGTCAGAGAGGACATTAGATCAGAACTAGAAACAAATGGCTCACGTTTACTGTATTACTTGCCTCTCGGGCCCTTTACTGACCAATTAAATAAATTAAAAAAATAAAAACGTCAAACTTGCAACCAATTGCAATTGATCTGTTTCAATCGACACTCTGAGGCTTGCATTTGTGGTTAAGGTACAGCAGTTGCAAATCAGCACAGCTTGTCGCTACAGTAGCCTTTATACTGTAGAAGCACACAGAGCAGGTCACACATTCAAACGAAGCGATGGCCACACTTCCATAAATAATTTAATCTGTTGTTGTAACATTTTCACAAAGCGTATCAGCAACACGAAAGATTCTCTTGTTCTACTGAATTATACACTTTTCATTATTCTCATGAATAATGAAGATATGTGGAGGGAGAGCATTTAAAGGTTTATTATTTAGATAAACACTTCACAAGCTATCACTGAAGGCATCACCAAAATGTTCAGCTCATCACATCTTATTCAAAAGAATGACATGTCAGCAAAGGGGTGAGTTAACCCCTTCTTCTTCTTCTTGGCTTTTGTTTAAGAGTTCCTTGGACTTGATCTGTTTTGAACTGGTGTTATTGAAATAAAAGCTTCAGTTTTTAAAAGTAATTTCAATGGCAGCATGAAAGGCATTAAAAGCTGGAATACAATAATAAAGTTCAAATTTCTTAAACAAAAATGTTGGTGAATTTAACATTTTTGTAATTCAACTTTGAGTTGGTTAAAAAATAATAAGTTATGAGTTGTATGAGTGTGAGGAAGCCTGGGATTCCTGTACTGTAATTATTGATGTATGCATGCACCCAATAGCTCTATTTAACGCCAAATTTAGCAATAAATAAAATCTGAGTAGCTCCTCTGGCCTAATAAAGGAAACAGCTGAGCTTGTGTAGTACAGTTTACAATAGAGATGGAGGAGCTCTCACCACAAAGCTTTTATCTCTCCCCTCTATTATTTACAACCTTGGTTCTGTTCAAATTTGTCCATATAGGTTCAGATTTACACACTTGTGAAAGCAGAGAGTGAAGCAAGTAGGGCAGAGTGCGAAAAGACCAGAAAGTCATTTAAGTATATTGGAAGAAGTTGTGTGGTAAAAATGAAACACTCAATACCGGCCAAGTGTCAGTGGTGAAGTAATGGAATATAGATTGTAATCAATAGACTAGCCCCCATTTATGTCACCCCATATTAAGGTGGTCCTATCTTTCCATCTAAATGGCTAGTCTTTGGTTTACCAAGTTCAAGACGTTGCAGAATCAGCGCCTCAGAGAAGACCAAAGATATGGTCAACTGAAATACTCCCATCAGGATAACCACCAAAAATAATAAAGTGGCAAACTCTCACATGTTGCAGGTGACTTACCAAGCTCTAGGGCTTTCACACTTGCACAAATCTCCTGAAAAAACTCAGCATATTTCCAAGAGGAGCAGTATGTGTGAACGCAAACAGACACATTTTTAGCTCGGACTTCACCCGGAGTTTCTCCTGCCAGACCCCTAGTTTTTTTTTTCCGCAGCAAGTCTGAGTGCGCTGATGTGAGAACACTGCAGGATAATCTCCGGAGAATTCACATCGAGCCAATAGATGGGGTGAGAGACGTTTACTGTGACTGCTGCATGGTGCATAGAAAGTATGCACGCGACTACTACGATCTCTGTGCACGTAAGTAAAAGGCTTAATTTTTTCAGTTTTCTGTTCATCGGTATTTTGTTCTCCGCTCTTTTGTTGATGTTGTCTTTCCGTTGCACTACACTTAACACTGATAGAAAGGCAGATATTCTCATCATAGCGTCGTATTGCGGACTCTGTTTCTACGTCCGCTACTTCCGAGTTGTTTTTTTTTTACATCACATCTTACAGACAAAAACCCACAACATCGCCCAAAACACAGAAAACACCTTAAAAAGAATCAAAACCATGGGATTAAAATAAGACGCACTAACAACTGAACGACAAACCAACATCAACTAAGGACTGCAGCAACACAATACAACACTACAAAATTCCTGTGAGGAGCAGCAAGAAAGTAGTCCTCACTCCAAATGCCCCTCCCTTTAGACGTCAGCGCTGGACTTTTAAGCACTGAGGCGAGGTGCACCTCTTTGTGCAATCAGTAGCTTCACCTGGGGAGAGCAGCAGACAACATGAGGGGAGAAGGGACAAATAGCACAGGAACAACATAAAGCCGTAACAGTTGATATTAAAGCATCACTGTGAATGAGCTTAAACAAAAAGCTTAGTTAGCTTAGCTTAGAAGACATGCTGTATAAAAAAAAAGAATTTCTTTTAAGATTGACTCAATGTTTCAATTAAGGGTTAGCCTGTGAAGTTCACAAGTTATTTTCTCCTGTAAGTGCTTTAGAAGTAGTATTATAAAACTGCTTATGTGTGGTCTAAGTAATACTTAGGGAATACTTATTAATGGTGACATGTTTCAGACCATATTTGCCCCTATTTCCGCCACTGGGGATACATACATCTTTTATGTGTTACTCATTTTGGCCGGCTAGCTTATTCTGTGCGCTCCTTCACAGACATTGTGATGACCTATTCTGAAGGTGGCAATTAAATAACCCGAGGAACTGTATTCACAAATGGCCCGAGAGCAAACCATGAGGGTGACTGAGCCTGCTGGAGCTCTGTAGTCAGACAGCAACAAAGACAACAGGCTCCCCCTGCACTCATTTCATTTTGGAGGATGATTTATGCCTCTCTCTCCCTCTGACTTTCTCCCTATTCTTTCATTCTTTCTTTTTGCTTGTACCACACTGTTTGGACTTATTAAGAAGGCCAGATGTGAACAGCTATATGATATGGCTTTAATAACATTTTTGAGATTGGCAGCAGGAGGATTGCTCATGATTGTTGTGTTTTTATTGCATTTTATTGAAGTGTTGCTCTTTAAAGCACACCTGCACACTCTCTAATCCCACCTAAATTAAAACAAGCACACTAGCTCTGTTGTTAGACCCTTGTGGGAAACTGAGCGATTAAGTTTTCTATGATTTATTGCATCTATTTGGCTGCAAGGCTGCTGTAAAGGTGGGCTGAAACTACTCATAGGGAAATTCCTTTCGGTCAGCAGTGACAGCTAACATTAATATACATTTTTTTAAATGTATCTTGTTTTATTCCAAGACGTATTTATCCAAAAAAAGTGGGAAATAAGAAAATATGGTGTCAAAAATATAATGTTACAGAAATAGTTTGCCATAATAGCTAATCATAGTTAATAAAAAAAAAAAGTTAGAAGGAATACGATAGAGGACATAATTGTCAGCATGATAAACGCAACATCAAATTGAGAAGATCAATGTTAATAGAAGCATCCAACTTTAGGCACAAACTACAAAAGACAAAAAAGCTCTTGACAAGAAAGCCATGGAATGCATACGGGTACACATGGGATGATAGAGTTTCAGTGTGAAAACAGATACGTAATGAAACACACTTAAATGGAAGGACACTACCATGCAAGCACAGCAAATGTTCTGACCTTATAAAGTGTAAAACAATTAAAGGCACAACTGTTCCCTTAAGGCCCTGACACACCAAGCAGACGGTAAAGAGCTAGTGGAATGGAAAGCAGAGAAAATGGCAGCCTTTGGTCTTCTAGTGGAAAAAGAAAAGAAGAGGTGTAGACAACAAATAAGGAGAAACTGCACTAAATGGGTGAAAGCATTGATACTACAGCGGCAGGCTCAAGGGGCTCTCCAGAACCGGTGTCAAGAGCTGGAGATAACTGAACCCTCTTCTCACCAACTGCGCCAACGTCGACCGATGCCGATTCAACATGTCGAATCGGCTGAGAAAAGGCAGACGGGGGCCCCGGGGGGGCAACGGAGCTGGACACACCAGAGCGACGATCGCTCACTGTCTGTCCACCTAGTACAGACAGCTGAAATTCTCCTTAAAGTGAAGCCAAAATATTTTGAGCTCCCCCTGCTGACTAGTTTGTGTTAAACATAGTTAATTCTTATCAAGCTTTTTATCATTATGCCCAAGTGTTCCATTTTTGAAGAAGTTTAATTTTAATTTGTTATTTAATGCTAAAAACATCATAGTTGACAGCTCTGATAAATGTGGCTCCTGCAGAGTTTTTTGCTGGGTCAAAAGCCATTTGACTTTGCATTACCGCGAGTGTCTGTTTCAACTAGACACAAGGATCTGTTGTTCTGTGAGCTTTACCCACCTAAGGGATCTTTGCTGTTTTAACGGTAATTCAAATGTGAGCTTTGCTTAGCTGAATTGGCAGGACGTGAAATCTGTGGCTCCACCAGTCAGATTCCAGACATGCATGTCCTGACTGCAAATGACTTCACTGAAGAAGTCAGCACCCATTGTGGTGGGTATTTTAGCTTCATTTTTACAAGGGAACAGGTGGGGAAGCATCATGCATTTTTACATACAGTCAGTTGTTCTGAGATTAATCCTATCACAAACTCTTTAACAATTAGTGTTAGTGTGAAAATGTGTAAATTTTGCACAAAGAATCAAACGTCGAGGTATTGTTAAAATAAAACCGCATTTGATCATTGCTCTGAAAAATAGCACTCTGAAAGTCATTCTGTACATTTTTTCCCTCATTAAACTTTGTGGGGCTCTTCAAAATGAGCTATTATGGTAAGATTTTTAGGTCCTGCCAAGTCCCTTGACTTTAGAGTCAGACTACAGAGACTAGTAACAAGACTTCAGAGTGAGTCTGCACTGTGGAGCAGGGGTTTTAAAAAAGCCTTTAAAATGGTCTTAATGGGTCTTTTTATTTCTCTAACAATCCAGTGAAAAGATTACTGCATTTTATTACTCTGCCATGAGTCTTCAGTATGTCTTAGTAAAAAAGAAAGCACGAGTGAGACACAGAAGCTATACATTCACTATTAGATTTATAGCATTAATATGTTACACCTTCAGTTTAACAGTGATGTTATAGCCTTTATTCAAAACAGGTTTTTCTGCATGATCTAGCAAAGTGGATTTAAAAAAAAAAAGTGAAATGCTTGCGTACAGCTAAAGGCAGTATCCAAACAATGGTATGAATGTCCCTTGAGTAACATTTACTACTAATGCTCAGTAATCAGCTCTCAGAATTAGGGCATTAGACCACAGCAGGAACATGAGGAAACTTTAAACGCTTTAAGTCTATTCTTTGATCTCGCTGAAGACTTCTCAGAGGGGATTAATCCGTCACATTAGATAGATTTGCCTCTGCGGAGAGTCAAATAAATCTTCCTATTCCCCACCGTGTATCCATAACCCTTTGCAACAAGCACAGTATGACTGAGAAAT
This sequence comes from Labrus mixtus, assembly GCF_963584025.1. Classification (NCBI taxonomy): domain Eukaryota; kingdom Metazoa; phylum Chordata; class Actinopteri; order Labriformes; family Labridae; genus Labrus; species Labrus mixtus. The sequence continues at coordinate 15,464,920 of NC_083628.1, read as the reverse complement.
GCAAATCTCTGCACATTTAGACACCATTTTCTATTATTATGCATAGCACAACATGTCAAAATGCAGTACTGTGACAGAAAACAGGTTGAAAATTTATTTTTTTAATTGCAGAAATGTCATTCCAGAAGGGTCCTGAAATATTTTGTATGACTTAACATGGATTGCTTAACAGATACAGTGACCTCAGGGAACTCATGAAAGCACAGTCAGCTGTTTTTCACTCTGTCATGTCAGACAAAGCCATTAGAAATGACCCTTCGACTCTCCTGATCGCCTGCCTCATGTATTGGTACACATTAAAAGAGAGCACGAACTCGACATGTCAAGTGTTCTGCAATCAATTCAGGTGATCCGCTACGTGAGCGACAGGTTGGAAAGGACATCAAGCAATGTGGACAAATGTCTTGGTGCTGCAGCCTTTTATTTAGGAGCAAGACAAGTCAAGTTGGATTGCACTGTGCACGGATGAGGATTTATTGGGATTAGTCAGAGGCTTAATGGGACCCCCAGGCTCTTATCATTATTTCACACAGAGCAAACCCCTCCAGGTGGGGTTAAACAAAGTATGAAATTAATGAATGAATATTTATGGGCCTCTCAGATGAGGCCCTGCTAATCCATCAGGCTGTTCTGTGAGAATGGGATAGATGAGATAATTTTGGGTTTGGCATCTTTGAGGTTGTTTATCTGCTTTAGTTCACAATATTAAGGTGATTAATGCGGTGATTAAGTCTTACCGAAGACATATTTTATGGCTTTTATTAGAAACCAAGGTCTGTCATTAAGGTGTTTATGATTTGTCTTCAGGGGATTTAGGGCTAAGACAGACTGCAATTCAAACCCATGTAGGTGTGCACTGACTCAGACACATACATAAATAACAGAATAAAAACATAAAAGAAGAGGAAAGGATTCATTCTTAGTATGTACTAGACTGTGCAAATTAATAGTAAATCCATTCCTCCATACCATCACATACTAGCATAGAGGATGTAGGTAGTTCACCTAGGTATCTAGCTAGAGCCTCAATAGTTTTTCTTTTTTGTAGTCTTGAATATTATTTTAAATGTTACCTACAGCTGTATTGATAAATACACTGCCACATACACATTCACTGCTCCTCCTCTCTCTACCAATCACCAGGGGAAAACATTTTGAATGGGGTGGCCCAACTGGGGCTAACACACACCATTAAATATAATTAACAACTTTCTATCTTTCTATCTCCACTAATCATATCTACTTTAACTACTTCAATTCAAGAATTATACAGATATTATATACCTGTATCTATTTGTATACAGTATTTCAACTTTAAAAAGTGATGCAACAAAGTGGCAACATGCATGCATTTTTTTAAGGACTTAAAAAGTTTTAAGATTTTAACATAATTCAACTTACATTCAGCTGCAAATAGTTAATCATGGTTTAGAGTTTTGGGTGGCCTATGTGGTGGCTAATCAGATGTCAAGGGTGGCCTAGGTCAGGGGTTCCCAAACTTTATAGCCCGCAACCCCCAATATAAAGGTGCTAGACTCTGGGGACTCCCATTGTCCTTAGAGGTGGTTTTAATATTTAACGTTACACACAGCCTCACACACTCGTGGGCCCATCTAAATCCTGACATTAGAACAACACACAATCGGCAGAACACTATCATATTATTTTAGGATTTTATTGTAAGAAACGCTAGAAGCAGAAACACATATCCTTTAACTACTTTTTTGTATGTATTTTCACAATAATGGGTAAAATATTTTTATATGTTTATAAAAGGAATTCCCCTAACCCAACTACTAAATAAGCCCCATCCCCCTGATGTCTTCAGATGTACTGTATTGTAAGGGATAGCACTTTATAACAATACAAGATAATTTAAGTTGTTTGTAATGAATAGCTAATGTGAAAAATGAAAAAAAAAATGAAAAAAGAATTACTCTTTGTGACAGAAATTGTTAATTTTGTGACATTTTATGATTGACACCCGCTATGGTATGTAATATTATTTATTGATCACAAGTTATGTTGTCAGTTATCTTTGCAAATGATCTAACTATATAATTACACATATGCAACATTTGGTCCGAAGAGCTTGCAGCCTGATTGCACTCATAAAATGAACTTGTGTTTCCAGCGATCAGCAATGCTTATGGATTCAAATTAGGTCCTCATAATCAGGAACATTGCAGGGACCAAGTTAATATTATATATTTGCTAAATAGAATTTAATTAAAAATCCAATTCAAAAATAGATATCCTCTTTTTGACTTTTGAGTACCTGACAATGATAGATTGTTTCAATCTACATGTCTAGTCTTCAACCTAAATCACACTAGACGATGTGAACTTTGAGTTTTATTTTGGGACTGATTAAAACTTATCATTGGATCAACATTTATAAGGTAACATTTCAATAATCAATAGAAGCTTTCTGTCAGTAAATTGACCTTTTCTTGTGGCCTTTTCCCATGAACAACCGAAATGCTTTGTGACAGCACCTCTCGGTTGGATTAAATTAGGGTGGAGTAAAGCCCATTTTATCCTGCCCACTGTCTCAGAATATACAGAAACGTCCATGAAAGGCAGACTTGACATTTCCCTCCCTGAGCTGAAGGTCTAAGATCTTTAATCACAGGAAGTCAAGACCTCATAGGAGACAGATTTTAACAAAAAGTTTGCAGAACATGTGATGTGCCGCTTTAGAGCTGGGTTCCTTCTTTTCCCCTTTTTGTTGTTATTTAATACACAATAGAATAAAAGGATTTTTCTTTTCTCCACACTGCTCAGCCACAGGTCCACAACACAATGACTGAATGCTGTCCTCATGTGTGCCGTGCGACCAGTCAGATGTGATGACAAAAAAGCAACAGGAGGAGGGAGATGATGGTGTTAAGAGCACAGACAGAGATGTGATAAGCGTATTTGTGCAAACAGCAGGTGAGGATACCGAACATAATTTTAAAATTGTGTTTTTCTAGGAACTATGCTTTAGTATTTTTACAATGAATAATAGTAAAATACACACACTCATATCAATCATATCATAGATCATATCATAGCTACATTTGGCAGATTTGATAAAAGCCAAAATGGTGCCAAATGAAGCCGTTTGGAACCTTACTTATTGCCGAGCTGAGCCAAATGATCTGGATCACTGAAGAGAGCCAGAATTCCCATGACTAACGGTATCCAAAGAATGAAACTTACTTCTTTGACGGTCTTAAAAAAAAAACCTTGACCCAAGAAGATTTTGGAGCATTAGTTAACCATTATTTTAGAACCTTCAGAAAAACTTCTGATGGGAAATGGACTTGAGCTTATATAGCGCTTTTCTAGTCTTCCAACTACTCAAAGCACTTTTACATTGCATGTCACACCCACCCATTCACACACTGATGGTAGTGGTCACTATGTAGTATCATCCATCAGAGGTAACTAATCCCATTCATACACCGCCACCGAAGCAGCGGGAGCAATTCAGGGTTGAGTGTCTTGCCCAAGGACACATCGGACATGTTGCCCATATGGGGATCAAACCCTCAACCTTCTGGTTGAGAGATGACGACTCTACCAACTGAGCCACAGCCGCCCAATGTGGACCAACTGCAAAATTCTAATTTGCCAAAAGACATGCCGCCCAGCTCCGCTTCCCACTTGTCACTTTGAATTGTGGAGTCTTTTCCACTAAAAAACTGCACTCCGTAAGGTTGTTTTTTTTATTGCTAAACACCGTTATCTCGCGGCGGGAACCCGGCTGGTTGTGTTACTTTTTAACAGCTTCTCTACCTCATCATGTCAAAGACAAACATTTGAAGAAATCAGTGGGTACGTAACGTGAGAAGGATATGGGTAAGCCAGATCGAGGGAACGTATTATTGTGTGCAGAACTTAAGGGACAAGTAATAAAAACTTAAATTGATCTCCCACTGGTAACCCGGTGAGATGTGTTAACAACACTGCAGATTGCAGTAACTGACTGATGCTGTTTGGACAGCATCAGTCTAACCTAACAGTGCGAAATCTTCACCCTCACTGTTCTACCAATTATAAACTACTTTAATATGAACATATAAACTTTTAGTTTGACTTTTACAATGTTACAAAGTTACAATTCACTTAGCAGACGCTTTTATCCAAAGCGACGTACATCAGAGAGTAAGTACAACACTAATCCAGTCATACACCGCCACTGAAGCACCGGGAGCAATGCAGGGTTAAGTGTCTTGCCCAAGGACACATTGGACATGTTGCTCAGCTGGGGATCGAACCCTTGACCTTCCGGTTGAGAGGTGACAACTCTACCAATTGAGCCACAGCCGCCCAATCAGACTTTTAGTTGATGTCTGTTGATAAGTGTAAAATGTTCTTCATTCAATAAAAGCGGCTGTTAATACTCTGCAATTCTACAATTCACTTAGCAGATGCTTTTATCCAAAGCGATGAACTTTAGAGAATAAGTACAACACAGGCAAGGATCTAGAAGAGAGGAAACAATGTCAGTAAGTGCAAACAAACAGCTTTAGGTCCAATCTGACACAGGTGCTGACAAGCAGGCAATGCACAGAGGCAGAGCACTTTAAAAAAAAAAAAACCTTGAAGAATTAATAATCTGAACATAACAATTAATTAATAAAATATGCTTTAGTGCAGCATGTAGTATGAAGTCATCATATATAATAAGTTCTCTCAGCACCCCAACTGAAACTGACTCCCGGCTCCCCTGCTAACATGATAATTATAGTTCAAGTTATAACCTTCGGGCAAAACAAGCTAAGCCATGTCATTGGGAGCATTTGGCTAATTTGGGCAAATAGGAAATTTGGTAATTTTTTTTATTTACATACAAGTGATGTGGCTGTATTTGTTGTGCTGCATTTATTTGTTTGGGTTCTAAGTAACAGTCACAACCTCTGAATTCGCCTTGTAAACAATGATGAATTCAGAGGCAACTTTTTTCTTTCAATGAGGCCCGAGAGGCTGAATGACAATATGATGAAGTGATAGAAGAAGAGAAAGTTATTGGGATGTAAGACTTGTCAGCCTTTGTGAATGCTTTAGCGTGCTTTCTCTATGTTATGTGTAGGATGAATTTACTCTTGCAAAGATTTACCCCAACAATATATAATCAGTCATATTGCATTATAAGTTCTAAACACTAACATAATTCTCGAAGACAGAAACAGAAATACAGAGAAGCAGAGTCACTGTAGAAAGAAGGAAAATAAACTTCCTGCCTCTGCAGCTCCTGCTGAAAAGCTGTTAAAGTAAATAGAAAATAGCAGTCAAATAAATAAAGGAAGAGAGACAGACAGTGAGAAGTCAAAGGGTGATCACCAAACTGGGACAGCCAGCAGATACTTGGGAAATGTGCTTCTTGTCACACAGATCTGAGTCTTTCTGGAGGGAAATCTTTTGGAACTGTGAGTCTCTCCCTGAGCTGATGATTAATAGGACAATACGATGATACTGACCCTGCTGTGCTCAGTGCCACTGCAGAGCGCTCATTCCTCATCTGGGCCTGGTTGGAGTCTAATGAAATGGCAGTCTATGACAGAGAGATGACTGGATGTCAGAATGGTGGCATATTTCAAATACTTGACTTCACTCAGGATAATTCAGCCATTCAGTTAATGCCTTTATCAATATATTTAAGTGTTAGCGAAGCTATGCATCCATGTGGAAATGTGCTGAGAAAGCAAGTGTCCAACCATCTAAAAATGCTGTTTCAGTTCATGATCTGAACTATATAATTGGTGGCCTCATGTTGTTGAAAACTTTTTGTACATTCACTTGCCCCTGAAGATGTCTGCCAACTCCAATGGAGCTGAGGTAAAGCAAATGGTCAGTTTGTGGGCTCCATTTTTCTTTTGTTAATTTTTTTCTCCCAAATCTGATTAGTTGACCTTTTCTTTGATTATCTTTTCTCCCCTGCTTGCCTGCACTCACACTGCTCCAGGACGAACCAGGCCTGAGCACAGTTACCTCTTGAACATAACGTGGTAATACAACACATGAATGGCTTTACGTCTGAGTCTGACCGTGGCGATGAAGGACCCTGGAACTTTAGAGATGTATTTGAATTTCTGAGCAATTCTGAGATGTGGATGACAGGACTGGGGTCTGAAACAAGGCTTTACAAAACTGCTGCACTGTAAACAAGGCCAATACCATGAGCAAATAATAAATGCACTTGTTTTTTGAATTTCCATACATACTTAAAAATGTAAATAGAGTTTACAGTTCACAGCCACAGAATGTAATAGCTTCTAGGCCCCATAATTGAGCACTATACCTCCTCTTAGAAAATACGAAGACTGGGAGAAGCAGCCAAACAACCCCAGCTAGCTACCCGTTGAAAGTGTCACAAACGATGATATATCGTCTTGCCTCAACACTCCATTATAATGTTTGTATAGAGTGGCCAACATATGGTGTCTTTGCACAGCTTCATCTGAAGAATTAATCCACCACTTTATTGCAACGCCCTGTGACAGGCCTTTCTTTTTTTTTTTTTATACATGAGAGTAAAAGTTTCAAACGAGCTGAGTTTTGAACAGCTGGAATGTCTTTTTTTATAACCATGTTCTGAATGTAATGTGCTGCCTCCTTGGAGCAGATCACTTGGAAGCTAACTGCTCTGCATCGTCCGTTTCTTCTTTTAATCCACACAGAGTAAATTAGAGTGTTTTTGGATAATTGATTACATAATGTGTCTCTGTCAAACCCCTTGTCTGTCCAGCAAACTTACTTTGCCATAAAAGACCATGTCTTAAATCTGTCTCAATAATGTGTTTTTCCCTGAGATGATTTGACAAGGGACCACAGATCTGTCTTCTCCCATTCATTTGTTTGTCCATCCATATCATACATTAAATGCAGCTATCACTTTGATTGGATTTTGATTAATCTACTGGATTGGACAGGTCTTTCATTCATTACACTAACTGACCACAGGGCATTAAAGAACAATGCCAAAAAAAAAACCCTCTTCGTATTCATACACATATGCAGGAGTCAAAGTTACCCTGTGGAGTTTACATGTTAATTAAAAACGAAGCTTTGCATTAGTCTATGCAGGACAGCAGTTGTACGCCCCAGCTGTAATCAGCTGGCAGCCTGCTGCTTGAATTATTGCTCCTTATCACTCACTAACCAATCATTGCTCATTCTCACAACAAGGCAGTCCATTTAACCATGACTTCCCTCTCACTGATCCCTGCTGCATTCCTCTCGTCCAAAAAAAAAGTCAGACGTGGGCCGACGGGTAGCGATGGAGCCGGACGCCCCACAAAAACTAGGGCGATGACCTCTCATCAATGGTCCAACTAGGACCAACGGCCGACGATCTCCTTGGTGTGTCAGGGCCTTTAAGATGTATAGGTGTGGTGTCAGACCATCCAGTGGCGATTCTAGAGACTCTTGGCGCCCTAGGCAAAAATCAAATCCACCCCCGCCCCCCCGTAAGCTTTGGCATGTGCTTAGGTAACCAAGGGAGCAGATTTACAGCTATTTAAGTTTACAGAAACTTATACAAAAGTTTTAAATCCTTACTGTTATATTCAGGAGGCTGTTGCTGATTTGGCCCTTCAGTGACTTGAAAGATATTCTGCTTGATTTTGACCATTAGTAGCAAACGATCGTTATGTAATGAGGGGTTATGTGAGTCGTGTAGGCTGACAACAGGAGGTTTCATGCTTGTCAACAGCTACTAGCAGTAATGACTCGTAAAAGGTTTTAATTTGCTAATAAAAGGAGAATCACATGCCTCTAAGCTGTAGAAAACAAAACAGGCGTTTGCAAAAGTTTAACTGGGTAAGGGATGCAATCAGCATGTTTGTTAAGCCTCAAGCGATTCTCGATTTTCTAGAAAAAAAAAAAAACTTAGATCATATGTACACCTTTCTCTATATCTCAAAAATCTGCTACATTACATCCTCTAAGCTGCTGCATAATATGGGGCTGGTTTTATTTAATAACATGAAGTTTAACAGCGTTAAACATTGTCCAATTTGTGCTGCTGCTGTGTGCAACATAACACTTATTGGCTTCTGTTCTAGCAGCTTCTGTTTTGCACAGATGTTACATACATTAAAATCATCTCCTCTCATTTCATCTCTTCCCTCTTTCTTCATTTATCCTTCCCCAGCAGTCGGTTTGAAATGATCACTTGTGAGGATTGGTGCAGGAGGCTGCAAATAAAGACAGGCCAATAATGAGGATATGATTCCATCACAGTCCACATGAGCTGGTTCAGGCTTGAGAAAAAATAGAATAGAAGGAGTGGAGGAAAGGAGAAAAAAATAAAAGAGTTTTGAGGGATCCAACTACTAGAGTCCCAAGGCTCTGTCTGGACCCGCAGGCAACAGATGTAGCATCTGCTCAGGGCTACAGTAGATGGAGGAGGAGATAGGTTTCCCTGCTTCATGTATCTCAAACAATATGGAGACTAAAAGATAAAAAAAAGCACATGCTGTATGCCTGATAAACACCTCACCACACTGAAATAGCATTTGGACCCCCATTTTTTAGAATAAAATGTCTTATACCTGTATTTTTTTTTAATTCATGTGTCACCTTCAGAGATAAATGCACTTTTAACGAGTGACCAACATTGGAAATGCTGTAATCACTACTGTCGACAGGGAGTGAATAAGTCAGCAAATCTTGAGCCCAATATAAGCAGCAATAGCGGAATTAATCACCATGAGTAAAGTAAGGTCTGCATTAACACCTCTTCATTTATCAAAATGACAGAGGGTAAACAAATCTAGCAGTGATGATGAAGCACACTCCATGTGACATTTGATAAATGGTCCAAACAGAGGGCAGAAACGAACAGGATTTTTTTTTTTTTTTTTTTGCAACAAGTGAAGCAGAGTTGTAGATTTACAAAGTTACATTTAAAGGGGTAGTCCAGTTTTTCAATTACTTTCCAAAGACAAAGACCAAATACAAGTTCAGCATAAACACAACACAGTACACTACATTACAAGTACTCAACACAAAGACATTTTGACAGGTTTACAAACTTGTTTTTTTTACATATTTTAGCTTCCTAAAATGATAACCCTCTTAATTATATATTTCCTTGATGAGTCTCCATGGTCATCATTATAAAGCCGCTGCAGGGCTGGGGCTGCATGTTCCATCATCATAAGCTCCAAGACGTCCTTCAGACAGTTTTTTAAATACAAACATTTTAATTTCCATACTTCCCAATTCATAATGTTAATTAGTTTCACTGAAAGCGATGCCAATGTTTACAGATGGAGTGTTACTGCCAATTTTACGCCATTCACTCTAGCTCCCAACAAACACACTCCCTGACATAGTGGTACTCCGTCAGGTTGTTTGAGATGGTATTAGGTATAAATACTGAGTGTACTTTGTACTAGTGTTGTAGTCAAAACCACACTAACCAAGACATGCCCAGAGACCAGAGTGCTCTGGGACCAAGACATTAAAGGCAGGGTTGGTAATTTTCTCCAGATGCACTTTTTAAGATTTTGGTTGAAATTGTCTTTAGGTCCTGACCGAAATGAATAATTCATGTGCTCCGAACGCAGACAATCCGTCATCTGTAGCAGTTGTAAGCATGTAAAAACTTTGACCAATGTCTGCCACGAGGTACCAATCTGATGAACCAATCACACCTCCCTCTCTCCCTACTCGTTCTCTACCCCTTGCACGCACGAGCCCACCCTAAAAGCATGAGCTGAGGTCCGCTTCTGGACCAATGGCGCATGTGTACGTAAGTGAGGGGTGTGGTTTTTCAGGGGGGCACAGAGTGGAGGGGGTGGGTGCAGACGGAGCTGCTAAATCATGCTAGTTAATAACCAACCCTGCCTTTTAAGGGTTTGAGAACGAGTCAAGACCAAGACCATAAATATCACTGAAAAATCATCATCCATGTGTGCAGGGGGCGAGTCACTCACTTAAGACACCGGGAACGTTGAGGCTGTAACCAGGGGATAAGAAAAAAACATTTGAATGAATTGAAGTTAATTGTTCTTTTAGAAAGAGGCTTTTTCCATTTGATCATAGTAATGATTTGAAAAAATAATTGGTGGGTGTCTTAACCAGTCTGGATTTAAAATCCAGGGTCTGCCCAGTCTGAGACCTAAACAACACAGAGTATAAATGCTTTCGATTCCGAGAAGAGAACGAGACTGGTCTTGGTTTCGAGTAACACTACCTTGTACAGCAGATAACAGTGAGCACGGCCCCTTTTCGGGGTAGCAGGCATGTCTCTGTGCTGTGTTTGTGGTACCTTTAGGTTTTGTGTTTTTTAGTGTTTGCCCTGCTGGTTGACTTGGCAGCAGCCCCCCCCCCCCACAGGAGCTGATTTATGAGTCCATTTGTTCCCTCTACTGCCAATAATGTATGATTTTGGAGGCCCACCTCTAATTACCACAGATGGAGAGCAGAACTATAATTTGTTTTGATGGCTTAATTAAGTCTTGTGAATATCAATCCTAACCTACATTATAGAAATGTAATCACAGCTTTATACTTTTGTTGTTAAGAAGCAAACAATTCCACAAAAAAAAAGAAAATAAATTATATTAAATGATAAACTGTGTTACTTCGGAAAGAAAGCATATGTTCTTTCTATTTGACAAACAAACACACCCCTCATTATCCTTTGCTAAAATCAAAAATATATAACACTCCAAGCATTGCAAACTGTACAATTTAAAAAGTACATTTACAGACAGTACATCTGATTAAAATAATGTTCATCTTATTTTGATGCACATGCTAAAAACCATTGCATTATTAACTTGAAAAAGAGCCTGTAACCATGCTGAGAATAAACACACACATACTTTGTTTTAAACTTTTATGTAAGTTCTGCAAGCCCTCAAGACATGAAATGTAGCATACACAGTCATTATAATGTATTCTGAATTATTAAAGAGTGAAACAACACATGAACAGGAGAAACTTACAGCACACATAAAATATGCCCTACATACTTATTTTCTGACACACAAACAGTATACAGTAACATATATTATATCATTCAGACATGAAGTGACTCAGAGTGTTGACGAAGTGATAACGTGTTTGGTCTTTTAGAGAGATGACAATGAACATTTCAATTCCATAATTCTATTCTATCTCTGGCATTGTGCTGTCTTAACCTCACTATTCTTTTCTTGTTTTATTTCTTTGTTCCTTGTCATTTCTTTCTCCATGATCCGCTATTTGTGTCTTCTTGTTTCCTCGCTGCTTTTTCTATTTCTGTGTGTGTGTGTGTGTGTGTGTGTGTGTGTGTGTGTGTTTTCTGCATCCAGTCAGTGGCCAACTTGTCTTACAGAACAGTGAGGAATAGCTATTTGAATTCTGTGGTTTTCTTCTTACAATTTACTTTAAGGAACATTAACATTGTAATCCTTCCGTATGATGCTCCTGCACGTTCAGTAAAAGGTATTTTAAATCTCTTGATCTCCAAAGATATGCATGCTTTGTACTCGTGCTTGTTCAATTACCAGTGTTTGATGAAGTGTTCATATCCGTCATTTAATTAAGAGAACCAATTCAAAGAAATGTAATATACTGTTTTAAATATGATCTGTATTTAGAATCTCAAACCGATTTTGCAGGATCTGCTTTAGAGTCGTGGAGGTCAGCAGCAGCATCAGAAGTTCATCTTAATTTGATCAGTTTAATTGTGAGGATAAAAATGTTTATCATCAGTTCTCTATGACAAATATCAACTTCTTCTCATTAGCATCTTTTTCCATGTTACAAAAATCATGATTATTAAAAAAAGGCTCAAAATTAAAGTATGAATCGACTACAGCGGTCAAATAAAGGTAGTGGGGTTGAAAGTGCAACATCTGTCTCTGAACTCTTTGAAAACAGAGGCATTAAAAGGGAATTATTACATTAAGTTCCTCAAATTGTCCTCCAGTACAGTATTTAGGTAAAAAAACCAAAAAAAAAAACCTTGTTATCTTCCACTACTGCTTATTTCACCTTCTCATGTGACTCTTAGATTATAGCTACAGTGACTACCTAAAAACACAAGATAAATAAAATAGAAAGAGCTCACACTGATCTGGCACACTGAAATGATGTTATTGCTCTGTGAAATACTGCTTTGAGTGAAAAGACACTGTTGAAGTGAGGCCTCAGTTACATATACGTACTACACCACACATATACTACATACTGTACGTCACGTCTTCACACACATTTGACTGGTTAGCACGTTCTCACCCTCTGCTGCAGGGTCTGTCACAGCATGCCTGGTCACCATAGCAGAAAGTTTCACATTGCACCAACATACAGAGTTATTGAAAGCACCTGGTTCAATAACAAGCTACTTCCAGGAATGTATAATGGGAAACCTACATAGAGTGAAACATCTGGGCAATTTTCACCTCTTAAAACTGCACTGAACTGGCATCATATCTCTGTCCATGGTGCTGAACATCTTCTGCACTACAGTGAATGGAGCACACCATGCAAACTGCATACAGCTGTATCTCATGGATTAAATATCCCAAACTTTTTAAACACACAAATATGTTAGCTGAACAACAACTAAGCCAATTCAGTAACTGAAATTCACCTCTTAGCCAAGTACTGAGCTTTTGACGAGTAACAGTCTTTGTTGTATTGATGATTTAATCTGGCTTTTTAGCCTGTTCAGGGTTTATAATGTGATTATATACATGTCTTTTCTACAGAGAGATATTGGTGGGCAGCATTTGTTGACACGATGAGTTAGTTTAAGATACGCAGTAAGTGTCGGTCACCTTTCACTCTACCTGGAGATTCAGTTAAGCGAGCAACCAGTGTGCCATGTTCCACTAGCTCTCTGAGCTTCTTTGGTCTGATAAATGAACAACTTCAGTCAGCCACCACTGTAAATACAATCCCGCTGTGTGAGAAACATGAAGGTAAACTTGTGAATCAGCCAGCTATTGACTTAGCCGTGGGTGTTGAATGTTTTACTTTGATAAGTTGCCGTTTGCCAACCCCTCACTTTCTCCATCAGCAAGTGGTGACATGCTGTACTCGCGGCTTCACAAACACATACAATGAACTGACACAGAAGGGAAGAAACACAGAGACTAAATAGACATGGGGTAATCAAACACAGGTGAGATTAATAACACAGGTGAAGACAATGAGGGCAATCACACTGGAGGGAAACACACAGAGGAAGGAATAAATACAAGAAACACTGAGGACAACTACAAAATAAAATACATGAAACACTGAAGACACACAGAACTCAAGAATGATGAAAACACACTAGAACATAGAGAAACACTAAACACTGAAAATACAAAACTAAATAATACCAAACCATGATAGTGACAGTCCAAAATTATGTTATTGTGTTTTTTCTAAATTCAGCACCTTGTATAATTACATGGTTTTAATATGGTCAACTTTCATTTACATCATGCAATGTTTGATCGTAACTGCAAAATGTTAAATTGTCAATAAGAATTAAGCTCTTAGGTAGGATTTTTTTCATAGAAACACTTATTCACAACTTTAAAAACAAATATGTCACATGTCCCATCATTCACAGGATCAGCTTTTAGAATAAATGTGGGTTTCCGTAAAATCACATGTATTTTGAAAAGAAAAAAAAATAGAGATATGGCCAGTTTCTTAATTTCTTTTCCAGGTTAATTTCCCCAGATTGAACTAGTTTTACTTCATCTGATGTGTGTCCTTTTCTGATGACAGTGTGATGACAGCGCTGTCTGGACTAATGATATAATCTGGTGAATCTGTTTGTAGTGTGTATTTTGTGTCCACTACTGACACTACTAAATATTATGTAATTCAATCAGTTAGTTTGGCTTTTATTTCAAGCGGCACTGAGTCCACTTTAGATCCACTTCAGTATTTCCAACTGGCCATCCAGTGTACAAGTGTTTTGCAATCTCAATTTTGGCCTTCCTGACAAACTCTCTTTTCATTCCAGTGTGACTTCTGTGAATGCTGTGTGCAGGGCCCTGCAGTGTCATTCACTTGTATGGGCATAAAATAAGCATTCACATCTATGCTAATTAGAAAAGCCCAGCATACAATTTCAGTGTACAGAGACACTGCATTCATTATTTTAGGAACAATTCTGCTGTTCAAGAACACTTCATGAATTTGATGTAGGTTTTTCTCAGGAACTTTCTTATAACATTTTTAAATAAAAATCTGTTTTTTTAGAGATTTATCTTTTGGGTTAGGGTTAGGGTTAGGGTTAGGGTTAGGGTTTTTATGTGTCTTTATTCGAGAGATAGGAAACCAGGGAGAGAGAGAGTAGGGAATGACATGCGGCAAAGGAGGACTCAAACCTGGGCCGCCCCATGCCTGGAGGACCACAGCCTCCACACATGGGGTGCGCGCACCAACCACCGCGCCACCAGCGCCCCATCTGTTTGTTTTTTTTAACATTTATTTTGGCCTTCTAATGCCTTCTTTTGAGGGACAGGACAGTGTATACAGTTGGAAATCAGGGGGAGTGAGAGTGGAGAATGACATGAGGGAAAGTAGCCACAGGCTGGATTTGAAATTTGGTCGCCACCTTCCAGGACAACATCCTCTGTACAGGACATGAGTCATACAAATTAACCACTAGGCCACTGGCGTCTCAATAAAAATCTTAAGAAGAAAAGGCTGAGTGAGGCCCTATTATTCCATGCCATCCTGATTTCAGCTAACCACAGTGGATTGTGTTTCAGGTGTTCAACATAGAACAACAATATAGGAAATTAACGGGTATTGTGAGCTCAACATCAAATGTCTGTGGTATGAGTGTTCAATCAATTAAATAGGCTTACAAATGAAAGGGTATTTAATTTGCTGTTTTTAAACCTTGCAAAGTTGTGATTCATTGTTGGCATGATTAGAGAACTGGGTCACTCAGTGTGACTAACAACCGATCACAGCAGGAACAACTTTCCTTGTGTGGCACATAAGCATGTTTGTGTCAGTGCAAGATTGTCAGCATATGTTTGCATGCTGAGTGTTCTTCTGTTTCCATGGCAATGGCCTCTCTGAGTTTTCTGACTTTTTAATCCTTCCTTTCCCAATAAAAGCGAGGATGCTTTTCTTTACGCAGCATGGACACACATCATCAGCATGTTCCACCAAGTTTGATCAGTTTCTGATATTTTGTTTCTGTATGCAGATGTAGCATTTAGACATTTTTCAGTTTGAACAAAGACACATTCAAAACTATTCATTTAGTTAAAGGTTATTTTTTTGCAAAATAGCCATAGTGATTTTTAACCCTTTGTGCTCATAGTTCATTAATCCATATACAGCAACACACCTACACTTTCTCTATTACATACTGACAGTGTTGACAACATTATACAGCACATAAACAATTAGTTCAAAGGGACCCAAAGTGTTCCAAGAAAATACATTCACATTGTCCACAACCACCGCCTTTCTGAATGGTTAACACAGGCAGGATGACTCTATGCAGAAATGTTGCTTTTGCCAAGATTGGACTCCATTGGCCATTCGTAAGTAGCAGCAGTAACTGAGATTCATCAGACCAAGCAACATTTTTTCAAATCTAGTACTGTGCAACAACCGTGAGCTGTTTCTCATTGAAGCTTCAATTTAGTTTTATTAGCAGTCAGCTGGGGTCTTCTCCTGCTGTCGGCCATCTGCTTCAAGGTTCAACTTGTTATTCATCAAAATGCATTTTTGCATACTTTGGTTGTATCAAGTGGCTAAATTATTGTTGCCTTAATATTAGCTTGAATCAGTCTGGTCATTTTCTCTCAGTCCTTGGCCATAAACACCAAATTATCAACACAAAAAGGTGGTTGTGAGAGGAAATTCCCAGTAAATCAAAAGCTTTAAAAATACTGGAACCATCCATTCTGGCTCGACAAACAGTGCCACGTTCATGGTCACTCAAATCACTGTCTTCCCCATTCTGATGCTTTGTTAGAACCTCAATGATTGGCTTGACCAAATGCGTAAATAAATTGAGTTACTATCAATAGATAAGTTAATACTTGGAAATATACACAGCAGTATCTCTCCTGACTAATTGTGGGTTATTCAGAGATAAATATTTGAATGAGGTTGGTACAGCCAGATTTTCTTTAAGTCGTCTCCACAGAAAGAAACCAAGTTGTAGGCCAAGAACAACACAGATGTTGAAGTTGAAGTCTGCCATAATTGTTTGCAGCTATGTTTGGAGCCATGCTCAATTTGATTCTTTCCCTCTGAAGCATTTGCAGTTCAATGCTGAGTTGATGCATTTAGCAATGATCTGTGTACACTTGAAAAATGCTAAGACACGCTGCAACAAGAAAGCCATGGTACCCTCTGATCATAAATAAATCCAGTAGGCCATTGTATTTGGGATATTCCATTGGGAGCAGCTGTTACTATTGATCATCCTCGGGTCCCAGTGCTTGGCTGCATACTGCAATTTACTAGTTTCTATGAATGAGCAGAAAGCTGGCTCAAGGCAGTGCAAGAAAAATGATGGCTGTCAGCTGATGAAAAGGTCTCTGCAGAGAACAGTGCAGCTCCCACAACCAAACAAGGCACCCTGCTGATGGAGGGGCACTATGCCAGCTGTGATGAACCCTTGTCAAAACTATTCTTAAGAACTGCTTGTCAAATAGCCCCCTCTCCTCTTCCAGAGCTTTTTCTGTGATGAGCTCCTGTGAACCGCAGATGCAACAAGTAGGATTTGAAACTGTAAATCATCACTTCGGTACTACATTACATTACAAGCTTTGCATGAATGTAAAACTGGTTCTGGTATTAAAAATAATGTGATGTGGTGTGACCTGATTTATTGCAATTACAAGCTCTAGTTATCTCACTGTCATGAATACTAAACGGAACAGACTTTGTTTTCCATTCAAAAATCGACTCAAGAATGAACAACAGCTGAAAGCAGTTATTGATCTTGTGTGTGCACTCGTCCGTTCTAAAAAAACAACAACAAGGAAATGGAAGCCCAGGGAAATGTGTGCAGCCTGGCTTCTCTGTTATTTGCCGTGAGGGAATGGGGGAAGTATTAAGCTGTGATGATGTGTTGTTTGGTAGTTTTTTTCTTGTTCTGTCTTTCATGTAAGTACAAGGTGATTATTGATGCTTGTCGGTGTTGGAACATGTCTTGAAATAGCTGAAAGTACAAGAACAGTGCAAGTTTTTCTTTTGGCATTATCTAACATTCATAAACGGAAGCCTGACATGGTACAAAAACTAGGTCGGACCGACTCTACCAGAAGAATGAAACACTCTTTATTTTGAGATATATCAAAGTAAGTTACTCATATATGTGTTTCTGACTTGCTGACTTACTGTCAGATTGCCTTTACACATAGCACTTCTCTATGCAAGTAACAGATGTACAACTACAGTTCTCAAAGACCAATTAGCTAATCCCTTACAACATTCCCAAAGTGTCGACTAGTGCCCCCTAGAGGGCCTCGAAGGTACTGAAGGTGGGTGGTGAGAGGACAACGGCAACACCAATGAAAGGTTTAGATTCTGAAATTTAAATTATTAGTTTTGTTTGCTATTTGTGCTTAATTCCTTGGATTATTTAGTTACACTTAATCGCTGTAGGCCCAGTTTCCCATGGAATACACAGAGGCTCAAAATGTTGATCAGATAAGTACTATTAAAAACTTTGGTGGGCCCAAGAGTACTCCTTGATTTTAAGTTGGGCCGCAGCAGTCTTAAGTTTGGGATTTGCCGCCTTAGAGTATACAGCATCAACAGTAAAGGATCTTATGAGCTTCACAAGGATATGATGTTTTGCAGAGTTATTGTAATAAACCACATTGAGTCGTGAACTCTAGATGAATCCATTAAACTGAGTAAATAAAGTATTAGTTCCATTCATGTTTACAGAATAAAATGGGGAATATGCATACGTATGTGAATGAAATCTGTTTTGCAGATGTGGAAATATACCCAGGGATTTAACTGTTTTCAAGTTAGGAGTGGGTGATCCCCTGCGAGTATCTGCTGTCTCAAAGAAACATTATGATTTCATTTCATTGACTTAATGGAAGGCTTAAGATATGAGTTCAAAAGGAGGCACATGATGAGTTCATAATTTTCTAATCTTCCTGTCATTCAATCATTGAAGGTATCGCTCTTTGAAAAATCCAACCTGCCTCTTTTCCTATATCACCACATCTGCTGAACTGGCAGCTCATCCAAACAGCCAGGTCCTCAATTTCCACAGAATTTCTCAAGAGCCTCTGCTTCGCTCTGTTTCACAGGAAAAGCCCCTTCATTAAGATAGAGATGAACCCACCCGTACCTTTCACAAATGGTTGCTCAAAGACACATTTCTAAATATTCATGTCACTTGCAGCCTCATAGAAACCAGCTCTGCTAACTCTACGCTTTGCAACTCCTCCAAACCCCCTTAGCCCCCTTTTGCACGACCTCGAAATCCTCTAACCCCTGCCAATCTATACCTGATGGCAAAAATGTAAACAGCTTCCCCCATCATTGTAATTGGAAAAGGTGAAAAAACTGGGAGGGCAAAAGAAATGAGAGAGGCACAGCTGGAGAGGAGTTCCTGCTGAGCTCCCCAGGAAGCAAGAAAACAAAATAAACACTTTATTTGATAATAGATGGCATTAAAGACGAAGTCCCTCTGCTGGGGCGGATCAGAGAGTCAAGGCTTGTAGGTGACACCATGTATGTTATGTGCCTTTCATTACGCTTTATTCAAAACTCAAACTTTAACATCCCCCGATGAATGATTCAACTGAGAGGCAATGAATATTTGACTCCATCAGCTGGAGTTTAAAGAGATCTATAGAAGAAGTCGAAGCATTTTTTCAATATTTAAGGGAAGTTTTTTGGCAACTAATTTTTCAGTCGATTAATTGGGAATTCCAATAAGTTAAACTGACTAAGTCTAAAGGTGAAAAACAGTCCAAAAAAAAGTGTACAATTTCTGTAAAATTGTCCACGGGAAAACAATGTAACTTGGTTTCCCTAGTGTGGCTAACATTAGCAGTGCTAGCACCACTAGCATGTGTAGTTAATGTCCACTTTCCTAAATGTGCTAAATGTGCTACGCATTGCTCCGGCTGATATGCTAGTTTAATTTGACACAGCCTACATACATTTTTATCACCATTTTCAAAATACTGCAAGACGTGCTGCTACAACCAGATGCTATCCATTCACTGTTACGTCTAGATAATAGAGCCAAAGGAGAAGGCCCATTAGCCAGAGCTACAACCAGTCGATGGCTAGTGGTGGGCGGCTGGGTTACAGCTTGGAGATATTTATTTTACTGGCATTGAGGGCCAACATAGAAAATATTAGTATTACGTTCAACCGACTAGAAATTCTGGTGGTAACAACTTTTGATTGTTTAGTCGATGAAACGTCCACATCCCTAATCTAAACATACTTCTTCTAATGTAAACAAAACATATATTTATAGAGACCATGACTTAAAAAATAAAAATAAAACAAGTGGACTGAAGATTTTCTGACAAAACTTACACACCATCCCCCATGTACTGTAACTATAAGAAGCAGAGCTTGAAGTTATGCTTTTGCACCTTTGAATCACAATAGGCACACCTTTAAGAAACTCAGGGAAATCTAAATAAACAGAAAATCATATTTTACAACGTAAAACTAATAGGTACCACACCAGCCATATTTTTTTCAGTTTAATTTGAATTGAGTTGAATTTCGATACAGTTTAACAGTGTTTTCAATGTCAATACTTAAAATATGATTAGACTTGTAGACCGCGAGATGAGTGCAGTGGAAATGAATGCAAAGAAGGCTTAAATAATTAGTGTATGTTGTATAACAGGTGCTCTAGTACATGACATTTATGGAATGCTCAATCTAAAACAACTGGGCTTAGTTAAACTTCTTATAGACATTTCACCTATCATTATTTAATTTAGCATCAAATACGTATGCTCACTATGTTTTCATTAGTTGAAATGTTATCCTATTTGTAAGGAAGCTTTATGAAAACAAACGCTGTTACTTCACTTCTAAGATGACACGGAATCCAAAATTAGGCAAGCATTGTTCCCAGGTCTTTCATACCGTCTTGTGATAGAAAGTTGAGAGTCAAATAAGATCAGACACTGCTAGTAAATAGTTAATAGAGCAGAAGAAGCCTTTGCCAGCACTTTTTTTCCAACCCATGTTGGTTTTGTTGTGCTGAACGTGCTGTTCGGTATTGCTGAAACTGCAAGGGCCTTGTTGTATTGTCACAAGCTGTTTCATATGCTACAGGATGTTTGTATGCACGTTGTCACATACAGTAAAGGATGTTTGTTGAAAAATAAAGTGCTTTGGAAAATAAAATACTAGGCCATATGGCTGGCTAAAACTTTCATGCTGAGATTTCCAACAAACAGGACCAGCAGCAAAAAATAGCTCCTGTCAAACACTGTTGATACTACAGCAGGAGTACAATTAGGGTGTCATGCTTTCTTTTCATTAATAGGTTGAGTCATCGCATTTTCAGAAACCACATTATTTCAAGGAAAGATAACATGCCTTTACTCGCTGTCGTCTGGGATAGAGCACATCCTAAATAAATAGCTCTTTTGTTAATTTTTGCAGGCAAATTCAACTGGTTTTCTGTCATATTCTTTTCTCCTCTAACAGGAACACCGAATACAAAGTGGGAAGAGCTTCCAAAAGAGCACTCAAGCCCTCATCTGTCAATGGGATGCAAGTCAGTTGTGGGTGAGTATTGATGTCCCTCCCTTCCAGAGGGGATGTGTGGTATTCACTTGAAAAGTGCAACAGCATCAACATTCAAACATGGTTTACTTTCTATTGGGAGGATTTAAAAAGGTCCAAATGGTCGCACAAATAGTTTTTGGATTCAAAGACAGACAGCATGAGCCCCATTAAAATGACGGACCACAAATTTTCCCATGGTGTGGAAATTTGGGGCTGCATGCAAAGTGTAGTTTGCACAGCATAAGCAGTCACGTTTTCGTGAATGTGAATGTGAATGTGAATGTGAGTCATTGAGTTCTTCACCTCTGCTTCCTTGATGTCCATAAAGACACAAGGCCGTTTGTTAGACCAGTCAGCCTTTTAGCCACACGCAATCTGTCTTGTTTTTAGCTTCTATTAACTTAAAATGGAATGATTGCTGTTAGATAAAACTCACATTACTCTGATCTCAAGTAATCAATCTGCCAAGCTGTCAAACTTTAACTCAAGATTTGAAACAAATAGCAGCTGACTTACCAGGTGCAGAAAGTCATCCAACCCAAGTTATGTCTAACCCCCAATTCACACATACTCCGTGCGCTCTGCGGTCCGTCAGCACCACGGTTTTGCTCCGTCAGACGGCGCGCGCCCATTCACACTGGATCCGTTTCTGGAACGACAGCGCAGCGGAGTGCACACATGATCAGCTGTACAACGTGCAAACATGTTGCTTTATCTTTCTGAGGATGATTTGTTGTTCATTCCGTTGCCTGTTTTGATGAAATGTTGATAAAGTGATGAAAAATACGATTGCGTATTCTGTCCAGCTTGCCGCGTGCCTGCAGTGTACTCTGTCGATAATAGACTCGTAGCGTATTTAAAACGCAGCAGAGCGTAGTGCCGTTGGTGGCACGCGCTGGAGACGGACCGCACTGCTTGCCTTGTGAACACAATGATTGACTAGAGTGAAAGCTAAGTACGGCGTAGTGCGCGGCGCTGACGGACGGAGTATGTGTGAATTGGGTTAAGGCTTGCATACAAATAAATAAATAAATCCATCTTATGCTCAAAAGTTGTCTCTTTACTTGTCTTTCTTCCAGATAGCTGTCTAAGATTATAAGAGATATGTTAGTGACTATAAGCCTAGCAAGTAATAATTTACCCTCTCCAATGTAACCACTTACCCAAAGCAAATAGACATCATGGTAACAGCTGAATACACATAGCCTTTGCAAACAGCAGACTGTACACGCTAGCCAAGTCATATTTGCGCAAAATCCGGAAATATTACTGAACCTTATCACATCTTTGCCTTCTGATAGTAAACTAAATCATGTTTTCTATGAGGGAGAGACAACTGCAGGGATTAAAGTTCTCTGTCGCTACGACGGATTTCCGTCAATTTCACAATTGTAATATTTTTTGGTCCATGTCAATCAGACAAAACAAAGTTGAGCAGAATGTGGGTTAGTGACAGACCTTCATGTGCTAACTGCTGTCTTTAATGTCAGGCATTTATCTGAATCCTGTAACATAATTGTAGTATGCGTTTGTGTGGCATTTCGATGTACAGTCAGAACTTTGATTGCTACGTGAAGTCCGCTCAGCGTATAGGAGGCTTTTATTTTGGTAGCGAATATCAGCGTGCACCGGCCGTCATGTCTGGACTTGTTTTGCTTCGGTGCGCAACTTTATTTACCCAAGCAAAGTGAAATACAGGAGAATGATAATCAGTAACATGACAGAGTTTACCGTCAGTCAAGTTTTATTACCTGCAGGCCGGGCAGACAGTCGCCGAGTGATCCGCTACCAGACACACTCCGTTAGGAACGCGCGTCAAGATAACAGGTGATGATACAACACATTACCCACACAGAGCACCTCGACTTGAATCATGTTTAAACTGGACCGTTTGATGACACAATTCTTATATGTTATATTAGCTTAACAAGCTATCACTAGTTTATTTTTTTACACACAACGACTGAGTGGGTGAAAGTTATAAATTACAATACATAGGTTCTGTACAAATTTTAAAAAAGCCTTCTTGTAGGCTACTTAAAAAAAACGTCTTACTCCACTGAATTTATAGAAAATCTTTAGTTTGTCTGCTAGTTACTTCTCAGATTCAGATTTATAATGCAAAAAAGGATGAATGCACTATTTGTCAAAATATCTTTATTATATGCCCAGGGAATTCGCAAGATCCACCTATATGTGTGTAAATAAATAAATAAAAACAATTCATATTAATAAAGTAGGGTTAGCTCTGGCTGTAGCAGTGACAACAAAATGAGAGACACATTATTGCATCAAAAAAATAATATTTATATAATTAATATTCCATAAAAGGTCAATCTTTCCAAAGTTGTTAATACAAACTTCAGTTTGATGCTTCTGTACTGTAACTTCTGTAACTTGTTTGAGGGTATTTCTGTTTTGTTACTTACGGATGCTTTAAGGTTAACATCAGAGTCTGCTTCTTATTCCACTGCCCTATTTAATATCATAACACGGTCCCCATTTCTCATGATCTAATCTCAAAATGCTCCGAAAAACTTCATTTGAATGTTAGATTGGCTAAATTTTTCTCCTGTGGGGAAATCCCCCCAGACCCCCCTACATTCAACTACTTGTCATACTTTCACTTCTTTAGAGTCTTCTACAGAACACCTTCTGTGACTGTTAATGTATATAGGCATACAGTAAAATGTGTTGACTGTACCTTAGGTCACATTTGTTATAAAGAAGCAAGGTCATATCTGTCAGCCTAGATCTTGAGCTTTCAAAAATGAAAAACGCGTCAGTTTTATTCCCTAGACAGAAAACACCTATTCAAATTGGTTATTTGCTACCAATTTTATACGTTGAGAATTTTCTGTCAAAATATTTATTTTTGCTTTAATCCCTGCAACTGAGCTCTGTATATGTTTTATAAAAGTGCAGTTGTACTAACAAACTTCAAACAGAGACAAAGCACACCAAACTGAACTCTAGAAAACATAACCTTCAAATCAAAGACAATGCTGGAGGAGCAGTAGTCAAAGACCATGTGGGCAGGACTAAAAGTATTTTTGAGAGTTTATGTTTTATAAAATGAGGTGAAGTTGTTGAGATTTATTGTAGAACCAGATGAAGCAGGTACTGAGAATGAGGCACCAATAGTTGTTAATATTTATTAAGCAGATATGTAGTCAGTCTATTTCAGTATGCAATCACAACTTTTTGTATTTGAGATGCTGTTTGTGTCATTCTGTCTTTTCCCTAACAGGCAGTTTTGCATAATTGTGACTTGTTACATCTCCCTTGGTCTTTTTACCTCTGTCCGTTTCCTTTCCCCTTTTGAAACTGTCTGTGTTTTGTAAAATGTTCACGAAAAAGAAGTTTCCGACAATAATGTATTACCCATTCTGTCTTCAAACTGCTGGGAGGTTTCACAGTTTCCATGCAACCTAAATCTAGGATCACACTTACAAAGTCAGATTGATTCTTCAAAAGCTGTGTTTTGGAAAACAGTCATCATATAAAAATATTCATCTGCAAACTTCAGACAACAAATTGACAATGGTACAACAAAAGAAAGTGAGCTGCCTCAGAGTTATGTGTTGACATCTTATGCAACATAAAACGAAAATTAGTTTGATAAACAGCTAATCAGTAAACAGTAAAATATTGAAATCTTAAATATAAATGTGGGGTACACCTGAACAGAAACAACATGTGTATAATATAAAAACCTACTGCAAAGGAGATTGCTCAGAAACTTCATATTTTCCCAAGGATGTCCTCACTATAAGACTATTTTCAAGCCTACCATCTGTTAGATGGCTATCATGAGATGATTTTAGTCAAAAAATGCATGTAACTATGGTGTTGTTGGCAAAAGAAAGTATCCATCTCTACAAGGAATACAGGAGGCTTTGAATTGCCAATTGTAAAGACATGTGAAACTAGGCTGTAAACTGGAGGCTTGCAGAAGATCTAGGATACGCAACTCTGAGAACTAACAGAATGGTTAACTGGTAAGCACTTTTAACTCTGCCTTCTTGGTTATGGTGCCTTTGTAGAAGATGATGACATGTGTGGGGGATAGTGTGACTTTTACAACTCGAATGTAAAATGACTAAAGGCACTTTATAGCTAACAGCTGACCTCTGAACCCAAAGAAGGTGAAATGTTCTCCTGAGGGTTGCCTGGCAAAAGGTAGAAAAGGAAAGTGAAAGTGAAAGCAGCAGTTGAATCTATATGTATTGAGCAGTCGCACAACAGGTGTGGTAGCAACAGCATGGACTGTGGTGGATCATCTAATGGGGACTCCTATCCTCAGTAAGATTCACCTTCACAAGCGTCAAATATACCTTGATTTATAGTGAAGGAATCTTGGTTTTGTGCATATTTAACGCAGTTAAAGGATGAGCAAGCTCTTTTTGTGTTTGCGGGTTGTTAATCTGTACTAAACTCTTGGTATTTAGCATTAATACACATCTCTAAACAGATGGGACTTAGAATCAGCTTCTCATACGTTCTTACTTAACACAAATTCCATTCTTGATGCTTACATTAATGGTCAAACTGTAATCAATGACTGCACTTGAAAAAGGAAAGTATTTTCTGGATGTTCTTTAATCCCTAAGCGCTTGCTACTCCCAGAAGCCGGAAAAGTTGGCCATTGTTCCCAGAGGCAATTGCATCATCAGAAAATAGCCAATGGTTCAGAGATTGGTGGGTTGTAACTGCACTGGTGTTCATGCTGTTCATGATTTCTTATCTGATAATGTGTAGTCTTTAACAGTTTATCAAAGCCATACTGTGCTCATCCATGGTTTGTAATAAGGGCTCCGCAAAGAAGTTTGCACTTGTGCCTTGTATGTTCTTGCTTCATGGCCAATTCTTACCACTCTATGGCAAAATCACTGCAACTGTAAAAAGCATCTACCATTTACCAATCACATCATGTCTTCCAGGGAATCAGAAGCCATGTACACTCAGCCCCCACCATAGGTTTCTACTATCTTCAGATTTCCAATACAACAGAGAATAGTCATCATAGCCTCATTCTGCCCATCACAGGGTGGCTTCCAAGAAGACCTGGACATGGAGAAGGAGAGGCTGAACTGTCAAATAGAAAACAAAGCTGAGGCCAAACAATGGCCAAGAACATAGGCTTGGACAAAAACGACCAGGGAGATCAACTGCATACACAAGAAAATAATTAGCTTAGGCTAATTTATGAATTACCTTTGGCTGACATGAAGATGGCAGGCCTACCATCGAGCAGCTTTTAAAAGTGTTAAAATTATGATTCATCACTTCAGAGAACCAATCTTGGAACGTGAAATACATGGTGGTATTCTGTGCCAGCAAAAGTCTGGCACAATTGGACTGGTGATTGTTTTAGAAGGGGACATGAAGCAACAGTTTTATTCCCAAGGTAGGTTTTTAATTGTGAAAACAAAGCTTAGCATTTGGTACTATTAACAAACAGGTTAGCTCTAATCATGTGTCCCCTAGGTCTTCTGAATAAGAAACTAAAATGGACCATGGGCATTAGATAGAAAGCAGTACCAAGAGATAATAACGATAAAAATGATAATTATTAAATATAGTAGTTAAATAAATACAATATTGTTAAATGTGCAAGTGTTTTTATTGAGTATTATTTAGCATCAACTTTTGTAAATGAAAGTGAGATTCAAGCCAAGATGTAGCTTGGACGTATTTGACGACAAATATTATTTCAGAAGTCTTTTCCAAGCAGTGGGGCAGTTTGGACCTAAGTATTTTTAAATATTTTGAATATAGTGCAGTGATAAGTTCAGACATACCAGAGGAAGCCAAATCATTGAGCCAAAATAGGATCTATATAAAGTATTTTCTTTGGTTTTCTGAAAGACAGTACAAAGATCTGTTTGTCCGTGCATGTCTAACTCTTTCATAATCTTATTGATAGATATTTCTTAGCTGGCAGAAATCGTGGCACATTTTAGAAGAGACATCCCACATCCCAGGACTATTTTACAATCATTAAAGACCGCAGAATTGTGTTAATCACTAAAGGCCCTGACACACCAACCAGACGGCAAAGCACTATTGGCGATGAAGGCCACCTGTGGCGTTGCCTCACGTCGCCATTTGTCTTGGCTATAAAGTTGTACTAGAACGCACCACAAAGACTACAGCCGACGGCCAACCACCACGTACATTCTGCGCATGCGTGAGAAGAAATAACTCTCAATGCCAGAAGGCGGCGGTAGTCTGTAATGATACCAGAAGACCACTTGTATTATAGGTAGCCTACTAATCGAGAATAATGTCTGATAAAAAGTTGGAAATGGCACTGGCGTTGTCAGCCTTTGGTCTTTTAGTGGATAAAGAAAAGAAGAGGCGGAGGCGACAAATAAGGAGATACCGTCCTAATGGGTGAAAGCATGGATACTACAACGGCATGCTCAAGGGGCTTTCCCCAACCTGTGTCGAGAGCTGGAGATAAATGAAACCCGATTCAACATGTCAAATTGGCCAAAAACTAAGGGCGACGACTGCTCACCGACGGTCCAACTAGGACTGACGGCCGACGATCTCCTTGGTGTGTCAGGGCCTTTACAGTCGGTGGGATATAAAGATAAAATGGAGTATCGTCAGAATAAGTGTGAAAGGACCCATCATCACTTTCAACTCTTAAATGCTAGAAGTAACAAAAACAGAGATAATTATATGTTTGCAGTACAAATTCTTGATATTTAGCTAAATTAAAAAATGTCAAAAGTGAGACACGGTATTTGTTTAATCTTAAAAGGTTTCTTTGTGTTAGAAAGAAACTTACACTGACCAATCACGCTGTTGATCGAAAAGCTAGGTGATCTGATCATGGAAGGGGAGAAGGGAGAGAGACAGTCAAACACTGTTTCCGTTTCTGAATGATTTCTCATAAAAAATCCATGAATCAGAGTTTTTATTAGTATACTTTCATATTAATATTTATTAGTTCCATACTGCTCAGTTCATTA
Source organism: Labrus mixtus (assembly GCF_963584025.1). Classification (NCBI taxonomy): domain Eukaryota; kingdom Metazoa; phylum Chordata; class Actinopteri; order Labriformes; family Labridae; genus Labrus; species Labrus mixtus. Next base: position 15,437,216 of record NC_083628.1, on the reverse strand, counting down.
CTGTCTGGGGTGCAGATGATATAAAAGACCTTAAACCATCAGACCCGTCACAAGAATAAACCTTTGCAACAAATTAATTTAAGGGAATAAACAAGAGATATTATAGTCCAACCTATTGTAGACTGATGATAGACAGTGATTCAATAGCCTTAGCCTTTATTTGCATATTGCATATTGCATATAAACCGTGGGAAAAGGGCAAAAACTGTGCATGGGAAAGAACATTGGAAAACAATAGATTTTTCATGTAAAATAATCGATATGTGTCTGTGGCAATTGTAAATATTACAGAGACCAGGCATCACAACTCAACAATGAAGGATGAGGATTTACATTCCATCCTAACTGGTCCAGATGCTCAATATTTTCTCAAGGTCTCTGTATCCTAAAGCTTTTTAGTATTAAGCCCTCAAAAAACCCAATAAATAAAGTCTGGAACAGAAAGAGGATGGAAAACAAAGAGAGGGACATTGTGCTTGGACTCTAATGGATCCATTGAGCCAGCAAAATCTGAAAAAAAGATGAGACAAAGAGTGCAATTAAAGACAATTTATGACCTCTACATTTGGTACAGTGCCACAATGTGTGACTTTGATGAGGATGACTCAAACATAGATAGTTATTCTGTATATCAAGGTGTTACTTCAAAGAAGCCATGTGTTATGCCATTTTCAGGTCAGCTCTGATTAAAAATGTCCATTTGTAAAGTCAAAACACTTCAGACATTCAAGTATTTGCAATCATATGAGTAATATTTAAACATAAAACTGTTGATAGTACATGTTTTTCTGTCTGTATAGGTTTAATGGCCATGGTTGTCGATGCCTACAACTGTGTATCCATCGTTGGAACCAAATGGCAGTGATGCTGCCCATTCATCATGCTGGTTGTTATCTATTCTTTGTGTTGTTCCAATCTCTTTCACGCTCTTTCTCCCTTTCAGTCTCCACATACGATGGTATCTTGGACCTCTTAATCAGGTTACCAGTCACAGCTGTTTATGCCCCCGGGAGGACGGAGTCTTGTCGACTGTCAGGACACATTGTTCCACCAGCGAAGAAGAGGAGATGAAGAGATTAGAGGTTGCACTCACAGCCGTACCGAGACCTCTGAAAAGACAGAGAGATAAAGAGGAAAAGCCGAGATGGAGAAAGACAGAGAGGTGTAAACGAGAAAATGTTTGTCAAAGCATGCTCGGTCAGCTGCCATTGTCAATAATATCTGGACGTTTGAATTGGCCACAGCTGCAAATGTGGCCTCCAATTGCATTTGTCCAAACAGTTTTTTTTCACCTGGACGATACTCTGATGATATTAGGCAACGTTAGCCATTGTCTTTAAGCATAAAAAAACCTACGCTCTATCGTGCATGTCTCTTGTGAAACAACTTTCTCTTGTGTTTGGTTTAACCCAAGAGTGAGGTAATAGCTCTTATGCCGACTAAAAATAATGTATGGCAACCAAAGGAAAAACAAAAGGCTTATAGATAGTCTATGTGGGAAAATCAAGAGGACATCTTAAAAGCAAAACAAAAATGTCCAGCAAAAGGTAAAAACTCTAGTAGTGCCATGTGGAAACATCAGGGTTGAAGACTTCAGAGGAACACACGAAGGTCAAGAACAAAAAAAAACGCAACAACCCCTAAAAGGGTAAACCAAACAAAGTTCACAGAAGAAAACACAGTAGGCCTTAGAAAACCAACTGGCACTGGAAAAGGTTGAATGGTAAATAGACATGAGCTTATATAGCACTTTACTAGTGACCACTGAGCAACAGCTGTTAAAGACAGTGACTAAGGCTGTGATAGTAATCACACACTCATCAACCATTCGGTACTCCCTACATAGTTCTCTGTGGTGGACTACACAGTAAAGTAAGAAATCCTATCACAGTCACTACTCCATGTCTCGTCTGATACCAAAATGATGTCATTGCAGTTAAAACTTACAGCAACGATGGCAGGGGATCAAAAGACTGAGGCTGTTTTCGAAACCGCATACTATATTAGTATTACATACTGATTTGGCCAACATGCAGTATGCAGGATGCTTTATGCGAACAACTTCAAGATCTGCAGTATATGCCAAAAATACCAGGATATCATACTGATTTAGGAAAAATTTACAGTATGCATTTTGTTTTGCAGTATATACTGCATATTGATCTCGATAGTAGTGTGTAGTACTTCGAAAACAGCCTGAGTGTTTTCCCCCCAATGTAATTATAAACACATATACAATACAGTAATTTTAATAAAATAACACCACAACTCAATTATTTCAGCACACAGACTATGGTCTAATTGCTGGCATCATCATAAGGAAAACCTTACTCCGCTAACAAATCGTTTCATAAAACAGCTTATAGATGTTGGCTAAAATGCAACTCAATACAATTTATGAACTTTTCTGTGTTTTCTGAGGTCAATCTGATCACGCTCCTCTCGTCTGTCCTCATTGGATGAGAGCTGTCAAATGTCACTTGCCTCTAGCAAAGGCTTTGCACCACATATTGCTTGGTTAGTGACCATCAGATTTACAGTTCTTTTCAAAACGCATTATGGGATACAATGAGTCCACTTCATAGTGTATGATAATTCTAACTCATAATTCAGACAGCAGAACAAATTGGTGAATTTACTATATTTTGCACTATGAAGGGAGTAGTGGGTGATTGCAGACACAGTAATCAGGGACAGGTGAGACAATAAGGGCAGGTCACACAGGTGGGAAAAGAAAGAAAGAAAGAATGTAAGGCAGCTGCATTCAAGGTAAAGGAAAGTGACTTAGTACATCTGTAAAGGATAACTAAACACCAAAAGAGTAAGACACATAATTGGATAAGAGAAAATATACAGCACAGTGAAACATTGTATCCCAGTAAGATGCATTTAACAAACCATGTGCTTACGATATCAGCTCTATTGCCCAAATACCCCCTTTCTTCACACTGGCAGTTTTGGGATTGGGTTTATTTGTCCAATAGGCTGCACTTTTAACACTCAGTCTTCTTCTGAACCATCTCTCTGTGTTTGTGCTACTTGTCACAACATCTGGACTTGTCTTATCTTTGTAATATCTGCCTTCACCAAACAGCGTCCATCATGGTAAACCGGCCTCGCTAAGGTTGCAATCAATTTGCCGTCAACCCTGGCTTTTTCAATTCTGCTAGAAGCACAAAGGGATGGGCTCTGTGACAAATCGACTATCACATGCCACATAGACAGATCCTCGGCGACGATAGAATGACTGCTTGCTCATAAAGGGGAAGGTTGTTGTTGCTTGAAAATAGTTTATCATCAAGCAAACATAAAATATTCCTCTGTCAACTTTAAATGAATTTCAATGATTTGATCCAAATTTATTCAAACAATTTGAATTTGAAAATAACGTCCTGGCTCAGGAAGGACATCAGGACAGTGGGTACACCTGAGTTAATCAGGCCTCATCTTATTTAAAGGCTCCACTCTAACATCTCCCTCTCCTCTCTCCCTCCCAGGCCTCCACCAGCTGGTTTGGTTTCCTTTGCAGCCATGACTGATTTATCACACTTACATTATAATGATAATTCTAACTTTATTTTATAATAAATTACCTCAATTTAAATCTTGTTTTGTCACTAATGTTGAGCCAGTTTTATACATTGTGCTTGATTATAATCAAATGGAAAAAAAAGTTGCTACACAGAGATGTCAGTCAGGCTTATAAATAATTAAAATAATATATTTTGTATGCAGGTAAATAAATGTTGTGGCAGGATGAGGTCTGAACTCATGAATATACATAATTTTTTAGCTTCTCAACAACTGTCAAAAGAAAGTAGGGTTCAGCTCTGGCCAACACATTTTACAACAGGACCTGCGTGCTTTGAAAGAAAAAATGAAGCACATATTATTCCCTGACAACTTCTTTTTTTTCTTTGTCGAATCCTTTGCTCATATTAAACATGAGCTTTTGCCATGACCAACATGAGCTTTGACCCAGTCAATATGTGTAGGACTGGAACATTTAATGTTGTGTATCAGTATCATAAAATGCACCATGGCAGACAACAATGCATATTGTTGTGAACATGTTTCTTGCTTTCTAAAAATAATGTCTGTACAATCAATATATCAAGTGTTGGGGCCAAATGGGCATTGACTCTGAACACTTTCAATTCTTGAGCGTCAGATGGAGCAAATGTGCTTTATTCTTTTCACCCTAGGTCTACATAAGGTAGGTAACTCTGAACAGTTGACATGTGAGAATTCACATTCTCCCAGAGCTGTGCCTTTAAGTGATGTTCAAAAACTTCCCCACCTACACTGAAAAGCATTCCACTTTCTATTTTCACTCCTCTTTACAGTACAACCGCATTCCGGTTACTGTGCTTGGTCTCAAGAAAGCTAAACATCCATTCAGACACCACTTTTTTAAATAATTTATCATATCGTAGTTTTGCATGTTATGCAGTCAGAAAATTGGAAGGTTATGAAAAGGGATTTAATTGATAACTTTATATGGAGAAGTTCTACACTCAGAATGAGATCACAGAGAGGTGAGGACAGGGGCGCTGGCGGCCGAGTGGTTAAGGCGTGCGCCCGTGTATAGAGACTGTAGTCCTTGAAGCGGGCAGACCGGCTTCAAATGGAACTTGTAGCTCCTTTCCCTTGTGTCATTCCCCAGTCTCTATGTCACTCATTTTCAACTCTATCCACTGTCTTATCGCTCCAATAAAGGCATGAAATGGGCAAAAAAAATGCATCTTAAAATCCGGATCCGGTGCCTTGCTCAATAGCACCTTGGCAGTACTCGGGAAAGTGAACTGATACCTCCTCAATAACCACACCAAATTCCCACATTTGGTCCATACCTGAACATGAGCTGGTGACCCTCTGGTTCCCAACCGAAGTCCCTACACTGAGCTACTCTTGCCCAATTCTTATATTTACCAGACTTGATACGATTGACATCCTTCAGGGTTTTGTACCAGAGCTGCATCACCTGTAGACCAGAATTGTAGATCAATTTGTTCTTATATGTTTAAGCTTTTGTGAATACTTGCCTGACAACTTCAGATGATATTTAGCTATTACGCTAATTCCGGCACATTTACTTTGAGCAGTAGGTGATGAAGCGTGTCATGTAGAAGACATATCTTAAAAGCAGTCCTCACTATCCCTACAGTTCATTTAGCACTACAAGCAGGTAATCATCCTGCTGAACACTGAGAGGCAATTATTTGACATAATTGAATAATATTAAACTCCAGCAGATTCCAATTTGTACAGAAAATACACCTGAGCAGAGTATGCAGGGAAGTTTAATAAAATTAGCCTTTACTGATATAAGTGCGTAAGTGTATTTAATTACAGACATTGTGAGAATAAAGGAAGGGATGGGGACGAAGGCAGACCTCAGAAGGAAATTAAATCAGATGCGGTGATGAGTTGCATTTTTTTCTGCCATGCTGATTCTGTATTTATTTGTATGTTTTATAATGGGGCTTTGAGATCTTCATTTAAGCTCTGTGATCATGGTTTGTTGTTGTCATGTTTATTTAAAACGGGTGATGACATTTTCTGCTATTTGTTATGCGATCGTGCTCTGCGTGACAGCAATTATCAGCGCTGAATCTTTAAGGAGCTGAATAAGTGTGATGCTGTTGTCGCCCAGAGGCTCTGCTTAATATATTCATAAGTCTTCGGTGCTTGATTTGTTCAAATGCAAACATTTTAACTACTTTCTTCTGTTTGTTTGTTTTTTCCTTTCACCCCTCTAAGAAAAGAGTCAGCGGAGATGTAATTGAAACCAGAGAAGGATGTCACCCATTAAAAAAACATGTGAATTATTTATTAACATTGAAGACAAGCGAGTGCTGAAGAGACTTCAATTACATCTAATGTGCATGCATGGTGAGGAGGGGGTGGCAGGAGTAGAGGAGGAGGAGGGGAGGGGGGTTGTGGTTGTGGTTGGGGAATCACACAGCGAGAGAGGAAACAAAGAGAATAAACATGAGGAAATAAATACGAGGGACGGCGAGTGGGTGGAACGTCAGCGAGAGAAAGAGCAACAGGAGTAAAGAGAGGCGTGATGGGGCTTCAATTTTAAATTAAACAAATCTGTGTAAGCCCCAATTATGTTGCTTTTTTCCCATTTGCACAGGGGAAAACAACTAAATAATTAATGAGAATTTAAATGTGAGGGGGCCCTGATTTATATTCGCTCTCATTTTTCCACTTGAAGCCAATGTGCGGGGAATCCTTTCTGAGCTGAACTCAACGTCAACCTCCAACTCCTCGGAGCTGTCTGATGGCCTGGAAGAATAACCCGTTTTTTAATACATTTAGAAAACGATAATGACTTCTTTTGCTTTTCTTAAAGACGCTGATGTATTTTCAATGGCTTATTCCAACTAATTTACAAGAGATGTATAATCCCATTAACATGAAAAATGTTCAGTTCAGCAGAAGAGCTCAGTCTGTGTGCCTGAAAACAATTCTCCGTACGTCTGTGTGTATATGTGTCTGTGTTTGAGTGTCTCACTGTTGAATTGGTCATTTTTCTGTTCATTATGGGGCTTCATTCTTAGAGACCGAGTGACAGGACTAGCTGAGAACCAGTGACACTGTTTGTGATAAATGACTCGTAATAGGCTGCACGTCTCCAGCAGTCGGCCTCTGGGACCTGCACCCTCACTGGGGAGAATGCAAACAGAAAGAGAGACAGAGAGGGAGAGAGACTTATTGGCAGTAAAAGGTAAAGCTGCATGAAGAAATTTGAGGTTGCTGAATGAAATATGAGAGTCAGAGAAACGACTTCACCTTCATCTCAACGTGTAACACGTCGCAATGGGTTCTTAAAGGCCCGGTCCCTGATCCAGATGTTAAAAAAAAAACATTGTTGTGTTTGCTGTGGCAGAGGAGTCATGGTGTTAAGGTGAGGTGCAAGGTTGTCCTGCACCAAAAATAATAACACAGTTCTCTGCAATTGAATATATGTCTTAAAAGACTCAGGAGTTCATGTATTTCAAACTTCACTGAAGTTGGACGGCATATTGGGTCTATAATTAACATTGTTGGATTACAGCAAAAAGGTTCTTGGTTTGAATCCAGGTTGGGGCCTCTCTATTTGAGTTTGCATGTTCCTTCCAAAGTCCAAAGACATGATTGGGAGGTTATACGGTCACTTGAGATTGCTTTTAGGTGTGAGTGTGTGTGTGTGTGTGGCTAAACATCTGACATGATGACCCATCCAGGGTGTATCCCGCCTCTCGCCAAAAGACAGCTGGATTCGGCTCCAGCCCTCAATGCCGCCAGTAATACGGAATAGTAATGTATCGCAAAGTCATTTAACGGAACAATTCAACCTAAAAAAGAATTGGCTTTGCTTTTCCCAAGATGTTACTTGGTTAATAAAATCAGGAGGTGCTGACAAGCGGCTTTCCACCAACTATCCAACTGAAACAGGAGAAAACATTCGCATTTAAAAGTACATTATGATTATGAACACTCATTTTGCATGCAAAACCAGGAGACAAGCTCGGCATGTAATAGAACTACAGTCTGCTTGAGGTCAGACAGGGAATAGTGTTCTCCATTAAGACTGCAGCAACAACAAAGCAGTGTGTGTTTCTTATACCTTCAACACTAGAGATAGGACAACCAAAAAGCTGTCCATCTTTAGTTGAATCTGCTAAGGAATAATGTAAAAGAAAATTCAGAAGTCCTTTTAATTCAGAGGTATAAAGTTGAAGTGGGCAACTTACTGCAAAGAGATTGACTGGATATCTACCACCTGCACTCTGCAGCCTGAGGTCATAAATGTCTTAACAAGGACATAAATATCAGAGTTCTAATAAAGACCTCTGATCAGCAGCTATGAAAGACGGTTTGTTGGGCCAATAAGACTGCATTAGGGCTCTGTTCTTGATGATATGTTTTTATAAAGCTGGGTCATAACTTTGCTCGAACAGTAAATGTCTCTGCTGCTTTGTGTAAACCTTTCAATGATTCACTTTGCTGAGGAAGCCTGCTGAACCAACAATTCTCCACTCGCCATAGTTTTTACAGTTGTGTGGTCACTTATAAGATCTATAAAGGACTGAATCTGGTTATTTTAGAAATGTGCAAGACTTGCCTCTGCTATACAATAAAAGTCACAATTTGGCAACCCCGACTGCAAGGCAAAGACAAAGGGAAGGGTGATGAGGAAACTGTTACCATCAAAAAGACAAAACAATCCTGCCTGTAGTGATGTCAAGACGTCGCAGACACCCAAATAATTCACGCTACAAAAGACGACATGATTGCTCACCTTCAGTCCCTTTTTCATTTTACTGACGCTGTTTAGTCTCTGAAGTGTTTCCTGAAGAGGTTATCTGCAATTTGAACGAAGGTGACTCACAGATAACATGGTTTACAAAGGTGGAACAGTGGTGCAAAGCAGCATTTAAGAATTATGCGTAACAAAATGTGTGCAGACTGCCTTGGAACAACGTGTGTGCTATCAAGGGCTTCAAAATAAAATGATTTTTATCCTAAATATATCAAATGAAAATTAAACAGACAATGCTTGGTTAATTCAGGGGCGAATAATTAAGAAAATCGAGTAATGGTCCCTTGCTGAGAATACATATTTTACTCTTAAACTCTCTCTCTCTCAAACGGCCAAAACAAATGCAGTGGCTGCAACGCACTGCAAAATAAACTTACTTGAAAAAAGCTAAAACAACCGCATTGACATCAAACATGCTTAATGCATAAGCAATACAATGTCAAAAACCCACATATTCAGAAAACAACCCAAACTAGACAAACCCTAAAAATCCTGAGAGAGAGCGATGGGGTCAGGCACAGAAAGTTTTCTTTAGATGGGAAAGCTGCATCATTGAACAACAGATAAAGTCAATATAACAGAAACAAGGAGATTTAAAGATGAGTCTGGCCTGGATTCTGAAAAAGCCTAGACGGGCTAGCGCTACAGTAGCTATATAGTAGCTATATATAGGGCTAAGGAGCTCCATCTCTAACATGAATTTTGCATTTGTGGCATATTGGCATGCCTAAAATGTCATGCTAATTAAAAAATACTAATACTATGCTGATTGTGGTTAAAAATATAGCTTTTTAATATTTATGTGATTCATTAACCTTGACAATGAGCCCTTCACAGGCTAATAGCACATATCAACAGAAAATTTGAAATCATGAATAACTATAGCTGTAATGGTCCTGAGTTTTGAGACGGCAGAGTTATAACTAAAGCATTGAACAAAATGGCTTTAGAATGTTTTTTTCTCTGTACCAATTTGTGAAGTACAAATAGTTTTAATGAAACATTTTCAATTTGCTATACCAAAGTGCAACACTTTCAAATGATCTTGTACTTTGAAGTTTCAGGACAAAGGTCATGGCTGTCATGTGGTAACATTGATAAGTGACTTTTGGCGTCTACAGGATACACACAGTGATGTCTTGGGTTAAGGTTTGACCCATTCATCCATCCTTCTTCCTGTCCTATGCAAACTTTGTCACTCTTTGTCACCAGCTTTCTCAAGGCTGCCTTTGCCTATGAAGCTTTCTGCCACACTTTCTGTCCGAGTAAACCAGCAGCAGCAAAAGCCAAATGCAGGACACAGTATACAGTATTTTGCTAAATCTACTCTTGCATTTGGAGGTGCACAAGCATGCTTTCTTTACAGCATCTGTCTCATGTCAGTTTTATTACATCTGCCAGTGCATGCTGTGTGTTCAACTTTTGCAAGTTGGCTCTGTATAATGTGGGCTTAGGTTTTGTTTCTATGTAATATGTAATATGTAATATCCACTGCTTATCGATTATTTTCCAAGCTTATATTCCGAGTAATTTTAAAAATATAAGTGATTTATGTATCCCCAATCCCCTGACCTCCAAACCTTGCCTTCTTCTACTGCACCACCAAACTGCCTCCTACATAGAATTCCCAAACCATGAATAAAACACTACTGAGCACTAAACTAATGGCTTCTGTAAACCCAATGACATAGTGAACATGCATAGATTGAAAAGTGGGTTCAATTTTAGCATGGCTACCTTTTTGAAAGAACAAGTTTAAGTGAATGCCAGTACTTTTGCAGGCACTTGCTGACTATTGTTATCGATTGTAAAGCTTTGAATCAAATATTCAGGGATCTCTAAAAGTATTAAGATGTAACCGATGGAAGACATGAACACCCATCCCAAATCTCATGGCTATTCCTATTATAAATCCTGTGATATTTCAGTCCACAGCCGAAGTGATGAAAAGACAGAAAAAGGTTGCTTTCCCCCGAGCTATGTTCGCAAACATGAAAAAGAACCAACTAGTTTTAATAATCAAAGACATGAGGTTTGAGCGAGCTGCTCTGTAAATGACCCCCCCCCCCCCCCCCCCCCCCCCCCTTAAAAAAACGACATCCCGCGGGAACAGAATTCATACGTCATTTTCATGCTTTATGCCGTACCACCGAAACTGGTTATATCAATGGAGAGCACATTTTGGAAAATGCCATTACCCAAATGATTAAAGTCAGATGCTGCCTGACGGATTAATATTTCAGCCGCCATGCTTTGAACGTGCCGAAAAAAAGTTTCTGCAAGGTTGCATCATCATGACAGACGGCGCACTAGGCTATAAGCGTGTCAAATAAAAATGTTAATGGTGCGAGGAAGGAAGGAAGATTGACGGAACAGATTTAAAGTTACATCAACATTACACAGCGAGGCAGCCGACAAGGAAGTTATGACGCTGGGGGAAAAAAAACAGTGACAAATTTCTGCGACCTTATGACTTCAGGACAGACAATTAGCACAGGTTAAAAAACAATAAAAAAACACATTGTTTTTATAAAGTTAATGCTTTTTATCAGAAGTAAAAATGCTAAGTGAGGTTATCTAATGCAGCATCTAGAAGATAGACAATTGTTGTGCTTTGTGTGATGTTGGGAAGGACCACATCATGATGGCGAGCTGTAGAGTTACCACTGAGGATCATTTTGATGGATTATGTGCACTGGGTCTGTTAGCAAGCATCGCTGGACTTTCATGCAAACGACTTCTACATTTTCCCATCATTTACTCAGTTGAGCAGCAGCAAAGACTCCAGAAGTCACACAAGAGGAGGGCTTGTAGAAATCATCAAGGACACCTCCACAAGAAGAAGAGGGAGGAGGATGTGATGAAGATGAAAGAGGAGAAGGAAGAGATGCAGACACGGAGTACGACGGATATGTTGATTTCAAAAGTACACGGAACGAAGTCAACTAAATAAACATATATTCAGACATGCAATAAGACGGAGAAACCGGTAAGACAACCCTGTAATACTCATATGAAATGTCAGGGATTGAATGCGTGGGGAAATATTCATCCACTGTGTCTCCTAGGACTTTTTTAGCACCCAAAAAGCAATAAAAATGGTAATTTCAGGTAACTTTATTAAAGAAAGGGTCTGTTTACAGATTCTCTGAGAGGATGTTGGCTAAGGTACTTATTAATAATGTCTGTTGATATTATAAAAAATGTTGTGAATGTGCTTCAAACATCTGTCATAGCTCCCACGTCGAGTATGAAGAAAGTAGAGCAGCAACATGGAGTTAGCGAGGTCTGTATGGGTTGTTATATAAGGAGAAGTTTATTTTTTATGTGTGAGTGAGATTTCCAATGAGACCACAGCGATGCATTTACACATGAGATGCTCAGGTAGAGCAAAGCAATGAGTCTCCTCTCCAAGGAGGAGTCTGAACCATTTTGCATTGCATCTTACTTGGCTTTACTTTAAGACCTTTATGGCTGCAATAGTGAGTCATTTCATTTTAAGCTGGTGTCTCCAATAATGAATAGAGTAAACAGTAATGTCTGAATGCCAGTCTATGTATTAATTATTCATTTCTATCTGAACCAATTATGGAACCCATCAACTATCAGCCGATGGCAATATATGCCTTGACAATGGAAAACTTTTCTGTGTATTTCGGTTTAGCTAGCAGTGTTTGCCGCATTGTTTACAGTCCAATTAGCGACTTGAGAATCGACAGTGTGCGTTCAGATGAAAAGCAAAGCGAAATTCACCCCTTCAGAAATGTCTTCGAAACAGCATGTTGGATCAGAAAGCAAGATATGTATGGGTCATTAACCTTGAAAAGTGGGTATATCTTGAAAGAAGGCTTATACAACACACTGCCTTCAATTAATACTTCTGAAAAGGGAAAACAGAAAGAAGAGCAGGATTGAGTCATGGTCGCAAACAGTGTCTTTACAGAGAATGTTGTATTTGCACGCAAACGAACCAGCAGCTTCAGCTCATTGCTGAAGGCAATCCATTAACGCGAAATGATAAATGGTGTCAGAGTCTGTACTCAGGGTTAAAAGAACTAAATCAATACTGCTCAGTCAATTTCAAATAGCTGTCTCTGCTACAGTGCAAATTGTTATAGGAAAGCTTCGGAGCAAAATAGGCATTTAGAGATATTAACATACCTGTAGTTCTTTCTCATAGATGGATTAGAAAAGGCCAGGAACAGAACCATGTACAGTAGAATAAATCTAAATCTTTTTCTGTGTTTTATGAAGTGATTAAGCAGCATGGCCTTTGAAATGATGAGCTGAAATGATCAGTCTTAATGTGTTATATAAAAGTGTATTCAAACATGTTTCCATGTGCAAGCAATAGACCAATAACTCTGAGAGATGACAGTGTAACATTTATACATTGCTAAAAAAAAAGTTTCTGCATCCTCATCAGGTTTTTTTGGGGGGGGGGGGATTTTGTAAACATATAAATCTTTCAGAACTGCTGCTGAAACTCATTTGAGAATGTGTTCTGAATGAGTTGTACTGGTCTAACATTTCTGCAGTTTATAATACTTTTGTTGAAAATCATTTGTTGGCACCACACATGTAGTGTCTTAGATAAATGAACCACATTCTGGATAAGGTACAAAAATACAAGTCAAGTACCACAATTTTCGCATAAGACCTGAATGCAAACAAATCGACTTAAAATCCATCAGAGTTTACATACTGGTGCAGAAACTCTTGATCCTTAAGCTGCATAATACAGAACGAATGATTGGATGTTAAACAATATATCATTGGAGATAAGTTAGGAGCATACAATACTTCTTCTCGCGCCTGACGTGAGAAAAACAGTCGCCAAAGTAGATGATATTTGATTGTACACGATGCTGTGTTTTCAATCAAATGCAAATTTTGCAAACGAGTTTGAGGTTTTCGGATGCCATTCTCTGTTTATTAGAAGGTCCCATTAGGTTAATATCCACTGTGCCTCTTACAATATGTACGGTGGCCCTGAGGGCTCAACATGCTGCAGTTGAGAAAAACACATGCAAATAGAGAGAAGTCGAGGGAAATGAAGAAAAGAACTCCATTCAGTTCACAGAATTCAGAAGATTTCATGCAATGCAGACTACACAACCGACAACAGCCGAGTTCCACAACCAAATGTCACTATTAGCTAATTCACTAGCAAAGACCACACTGAGGAAAGATATTGTCTAAGGGAAGGGCTCTTCAGCCACATTTGTACAAAGGACAGCTTTTTTCTTGACACACACTTTGGGGGCTGGACTTGCTTGGACGTAAGCCTGACAGCTGTCAAGCCCGATGTGAAGAACCTAATGCAAGTGTGTCGGCCTTGGGATTTTATTTGAATGTTTATTGTTTAATCACCTGAGATCATTTATATCCTGGGGGCCGAATGGGAAGCTTTGGGGGGCTGGATATGGCCCGCTGGCCGCCAGTTGATGATCACTGATTTAGAGTATTTTCTAAATCAATATACTACATAGTTTATTGTAGTATGCATGGCAGATATCTAAAAGAAGAGCGAGGTTGCAGTCAGAAGATTGAGGGTGGTTAGATGAAGGGGATGAGGGGATGACGGTTAGTGTGGAGTGATGGAGGGGTGCAGGTAAGGGTCGGGGTATGTGGGATGAAGGGATGAAGGTAGGGGGAGTCTGCGCCGAGGATTTGGTCCTGATCAAAGGAAAAAGGTTAGCATGTTTCTCGGGTACTTGTCCCACCTCATGTGAAATCAGCGTCAGAGGAAAAGTGATGAGTGATTAAGGCGTGCTTAAATACGTATGAAACGTAAATGTTTTGTGTTTGAGGTGTGGTCTTTGTTCCTGAAGCAAGTTATAAAAACTGCATTTATTTCATAATAAGCTCCAAGAACGTAAAGTTTTGCTCATCAAACATTAAGAGGCCTGTGCTGATCACAACTATGTTCAATGTGTTTATACATTTTTTGTATTTAACTTTGTAATAATGTTCTTGTGATTTTGTTGGTTTTTGTTATTTTGTTGTGTTGCCTGTGTGTTGCCCTGTGTTTTAGAAATGCTGGGTTGTAAATGAGTAAAGAACTTTTCTTTTTCGGTTGTATTTCATGTCTTCGCTGTTGTTTCTGTTTTCTTAAGATGCACTGTGTTGAGCCCTCAGGGCCACCATCAATATGTACCTTACCATCTGTTCCCTCCTTCACTTTCCCTTTTATTATTCATACATTTAATAATGGCAGCTTTTACACACTTGATTTGAGAGGTTTCTGCTTTCTGTTGGAACTTTAAGGCTTGTCACAAGACAGCCCAACTACTAGGAAAAAGGGACTGTATGATGGTTTCTGTATAATGTTATTTGGCTGCTGATCAGTTATGCAAAGTGAACTTGATGTGACTGGAATCACCGTTAATTTGACAAAAATAATGGCTGTAAAATTAAAACTATGTTTGTCAAATTTCAGGACTTACATGTCTGTGGTATTTACGAACATCAGGGTCTTAAAGCAACATGAACATTTTGCTGCCCCGGGATTGGTCCAGCTCATCCTTGTGAATCAAAGCAAGTACATTCAGAATTCACTCTTCTCTCATCCATAAAGGCTGTGCAGGCTGTTCAGGCTCACAGCCCCTGTCAGATGGTGAAGTTGAGAGAACTGACAACACGAAGAAGAAGAAAAAGTCAAGGTCAAAACATTCTTAGTACCTTGAGTAAAAGAAAAATCTTAAAGCAACGGACAAAACTGTCAAATATACACAATGATTTGATAAATTCCGTTGAGGGAGGAGAGAGTGTCCATGTCTCAGCTGTTTTTTTCATCACGTTTGTGTTGAATTGACTTAATTCTAAGATTTTGAACTTGTTTGATCCGACTGTGGAGCACTTCTGCAAAAAGAAAATAAAAGGACATATTTAATTGGTAACATCTTACAACAATAAACCCCGAGCAGAGTAATCATGAAGTGAAAGAATTACATACCTTTTTTATTCAAATTTGATTAAACCAGGAGTATTTCCATTGAGATACAATCATCTCTTTGACATGTAAGTCCAGGCTAAGACAGCAGCACAAACATCAAGCAAAAAATGACATCAGACAATAAAGAGATGTTCAGCAATAAAAAGTGCAAACGCTGGTCAGATGAGTTTTGGTTTTGAAATCTTTCCAACTAGCAAAATACCTGAGTTTAAGGTGAACCTGTATTTCAGAATAAGATGGAACTAAAACACCAAAATCTTTTTATTTTACCAAAGACAGAGTTGGTTGAATTTCATACATGATGTGTCCATGAGACCAAAGGTTACGTATACAGACAGTTTAAGGAGTAATGAACTACTAATGCAGGACGTAGTATTCCTTCCAATAAATGCACTAGCGCGTCTGATAGTTTGCTTCATGTCACAGCAGAAAACAGTGAGGAAACGGTTAACAGTTCATCTTAAGAGATGTTTTTTTTATCCGTGCAGAAAAGCGGAAAATCATCCTTTTATTTATTATAACAACATATGACAGTAATCACTATGTAGTTCAGAGAGCCGACAGGGTACAGCTTGTTAACATCTAAAAACTCTCTCACTAATTCTTTCACTGCTGCAGATTCAAAGATATTACTTCTTTTCTTTTTCAAGAGTTACTTTAAACCTGTACTTAATTTTAGAGTCATTTTATGAATGGTTTTGTTAAACTCAAAGAATCTAAAATAAAATGTATTAAATCGTTAATAATCCACCATGATTTAGTGTCAGACAGACTGGGGAAAAAAAGTCTTCTCAGTTACCTGTGAGTGGTAAACAACAATGAGCTTATCACTCAGCCAAGACACCTGGGAACAGTGTCGGCATGCGCCCAAGGGCAAGTCTCCATAGATGAGACAGTTAGGGTCTGAAATCTCGCCCAAAAATAAAAACAGTATCTAAAGGGAGAAGCTTTGAATTGACCCCCAAGAGGAACAGACATGGGGATCAGGAATTGGCAGGATGCTGACTGCTGGCCTGAACTCAATCCTTTCTCCATCCGTCCTGTCGGTTTGTACAGCATGTCGACGATGGCGCTACGGCCATGAATGATAAAAACGCAGCAATCTAACTTCTCAATGCTATGGTATTGATGGACTGAGTCTGCTGTGTTTTTTTGCTTGTCATAAAAACTTGTAATTAAATGATGGCATTGGGAACATTGTCATTTGGAAAATAATAACTTAATGAACACAATTTAGTAGAAATAAATTTAGTAGAACATAATTTAGTAGAAATAAATAAAGTAGAAACAATTTGGTAGAAGCATCCTCCAAGTCTCCTCCACAGTTTCAACCTTTAGAAGTTTTGGCAAAAAAAATGTAATACTAGAAAAATTATAAAGTATACATAGAAATCGTATGCATTAATGAAGACATGATTCAGCGTGCAGGAAAACCACAGTGAGCATTGACAAAAATCTCACACTGCAGGATTCAAACACTCAATCTAATGTGTAACCACCTTTTTTATTTCAGTATTATTCCCCCACTGATCTTCAGCTGAGAAGGTGCCATCGCTAAATATTCACTCAGCCAGGCTTTGTTTCCTTTTTCAAACACTAACAGACAGAATGATCCCACCGCAACATTGCGATTCAAATGAAAACTGAAAAATATAAACGCTGACTTTTTAAAAAAAATAAGGAGTCAGGAGGATAATAATCAAATGTAGCTGTATAATGAGTTGAATATTTTTTTTTTTACTTAAATGCCATAAATACTTAAGTACTTTTATTTCTCATAATTGCTCTCTCCTAAGGGGAATAAGTTTAATTTTCTTTAGTGAAAAATGTCATAAAAATCTGTAACTCACATCATTTTAAAAGGAATTATATTTTACACAAGAACTAAAAGGAGCTGTTGATAGACTAAAGGTTAACTGCTGCTTTTAAAAACTGCGTTCAAAATTCAGCCGTGCAAGCCCCTAAATTATGGAAGGTGCAAGACATTCAATTTTTCAGAGGGAGGGATGGGTTAACTGGACAGTTATAGATTCATGAAAGACTCACAGCCAGCACAGAAACAGCATGTTTCTGCTTTTAGAGGCCTGATTCCACACTGATGGCAAACAGGCCTCAGGGTAAGATGTTTGCATAACATTTTAATTTGAAATAAATGAATAGAATTTACAGCATGAGGTCACAAACTTAATGGGCAGGGGAGACAGTCAGAAAGGGAAGAAAGAAAAATAAGAGAAAAATAAAAAAAAATAAATGATGATTTTGAAAAAGCGGAAATAGCACAGCGCATTAATCATTTTTGTGTGTTGCATTAGTGTTGTACTTCGTCAGAGGCAGAAAATCAATATTAGCTGTACACTAACTGATTACAAAATGTTTGAGGAGTACCGTTTATTGATTAAATGATTATTCAAACAGAATAAGATAGCAATCTTATGTCTCTTTAAGTCGATACATCAAACGTTTTCCTCATGCAGGAGTTTCGGTCTTTTGGTCAAATGTTGACTGAACTCAGAATGCAAACAGTTTTCCTCGAAATCAGTCAGAAAAAATAAAGTGCTCAAAATCTTACCCTTTCAGTTTGATGGCTGTATGGGCTGCTGCAAGAATTTTTTATCTGTAACCCAAAGGTGACAACAGCACGGCAACCTGCCAAGCACTGCTTTCTATTTCCAACCACACCATTGAAAGACTCCTGATAAGAAGGCTGCTGGGAGGATATCTGCCGTGCGATCCGCTGAATTTGAGAGGCAGAGAGGACATAAAATGAAAATAAAAGGAGCAGAGGAAAGTGGAGATGACAGACAAGAGTGTGTGAAAGGAAGGCGCACAGGGGTCCTTAACGCTGCTCATACAGAAATATGACTGAGGCAGACACTTTTAGTGTCACATTTTAGTGCGACAGATCTTCTCTGATCCCAAAGGAACTATGTGAGGGGGAAAATCTGGTCCCCAGCAGTCCCGTTCAGGAAGTCATAATGTTTTATTTCTCCGGTTTAAGAGGACTTTGATAAGAACGGGAACCAACTGTTCAAGTTTTTCTCAACTTCCTCTGTTATGGATGACTCAAATGATTTTGTATTACAGTGATCAAGGATATCTCCTTCAACCCCAAGGGGATATTTGTTTTACAGCCAGAAGTACCATACAAACCATCACAAAAACTAAACATTGCCCAAAAAGTAAGGACATTTGTGTTTGGTAGATTATTTCTTTGGCAATAAATCTTACACTGTTGAAAGCCTGTTTATTTCCCTTTTAAATGGTGCCACATTCGTAAGGAACATGCATTTGTGGGATGAGCAGCAGAGCTGAGTATGTGGGTTGCGCCCATGAAAAGCTTGCCAAATCTTCTCTGCCAAAAGAAAAAGAGCAATGTAAACAAATTAAGTATTATAAATCTCTAAAAGGCTAATGGCAGTCAGGCCATACTAGTGTTTCTGTCTGTGTCCTGCATGTTGGTTGGATGTTTCTGCAACCAGATGGGAGCAACAAGAACTCCTTTAAAATCGCACGGTTGGGGTCATGCAGCATACACTGGTCCTCTTTAAGAGTCCCGAATTTAAACACATCAGTCAAGTCATTAAGAGTAGTGCAAGCAATCTTTCCGCACATTTTGACGATGCCCAGCAACCTGTTTTAAATGAAGTGACCCATACAAGCAGATAAAAAAGGACGTCAGAACAGATTCATTAAAACAAGAATAAAACATTTTCTTAAAAACACTGTTAACATTAAAATCACGCAGCTTCTGAAAAAAAAAATACATTCTTTGATTTAATCGTTCCTCTGACATAAAATTTGATGACTTTTTAACTTCTTCCATATCTTCTGCTTGTTTGTAGCCATTTCTTTGGACAATAGTGGTAAACTGCAAACAAAAACAATTTTGTTGCTTTGATTCCGGGTAGTCGAATCTTCTGGTATATCATCACACAGGGGCACATCCATAAAAGGTGCCAAAAACTTAAAAAAGAACAAAAAATAGCTCCTTTATTATTAACTTGTAAACGTATAAACTTAACTATGGATGGCCATAGCAGCAGGCCATCCCCTCCAACAATCCTGAGGAACCTACAAGACAAGAGGGCTACTTGGTTTTGCTACTATGGGTTTGAGCACATCTACTTTATACTCACTTCCACTTTAATTTACAAGAAGCATTGATGTGTATGACTCCAGTCTCATTGTTGATCATCACACTGTGTGGCATTTACATTCTCTTATGTGTCTGCGTTGCCTTGATGTTTTGACGTCCCCAGTAAGCTAAAGAATCCATCTTTTCTCTAACACTGTTTTTGTTCTGATTTGAAAAAATGTATCGATTCGAGTTTTATTCTGACATTTATTTTAAACTGCCGAGTTTTGTTAAAATAAAAGAGTGAATCTGAAATCTGAAAAACTAAAAGCAGAAAGAAAATCACCTGAGAGATATTTTCAACTGCTTGATGCTGAGGGAATTAACACCCGTCACAGAGTCCCATCGACAGAGCAATCTTTTTTTCCAAATCCAAACTGATCTCAAACTACTTTTGTATCATCACAGCAGAAAAAAAATAATTGATTATCGGCTGTATCTGTTGAAAAGATCACAGCTTGGGATGTTGCTACTGACTGTGTTTTTGATAAGACTTGGGCAAAAGTGCAGCACGTAAGAGCAGCATTTCTTTAAGCAGACTGAAAAGATGTTTCTGTGACAGAAATATGACAGTACCTCGGAATAAGCACAGGAGTAGGTCATTTATAGTTGTTGAATTGATTTTGTGACCGTTAAAAATAGTAAACCAACATGTCATCTGCATAAAAAAAAATCTTAGTTAACTTTGATAAGTAGTAAAAAAAAAGTTAAACCTTTCAGGAAAGTAAGCACCAAGTATTCAATACAAAAAATACTTACACGGTCCGGAACAGTATTTCTCTGCCAACTACCTCTCATTACAGCTTGAACCTTTTTCTGCAATTGCTTTTAACTCTGTTCCGGCCCACTAATTAGACAGACCATAAATACTCCTCCATTCAGAGCCAGAGCAGGCAGATAATTGGTCAGAAGTGCAGCGTCTGTGTATTTGTCTATAAAAAGAAGTCTAAATGAAAGTTAAAGCGATGGCACCAAACTGAAAAATGAGAAACAGAGAAGACAGCATGAGATTTGGGGTTGTGATGTTACAAAGTCTTTTCCAATAGAAGTAGAGTGTAGAGTGAAAAAGCTTCTTTCATGTCTCCTCAGTCTTTCTTGGTGGATTGCTTCAGGGCAGTGAATCAGCTCTGGTCTACTCTCTGATTGTTTTTTTTTGTTGTTTTTTTACAAACACAGGAGTTTTGGTTTGATCCGATCCCAGTGATACATCCAAACCAAAGAAGGACAGCTTCTCCAGCTTCAATGGTGCTCATCCTTTCTATTGCCATATGTGCTGCATTATTGCTCTCAGTCAAGGACGAGTCTGGCCAAATGCCTCCTCTTGGCACCGTTAAGTCCTGTAGCTGCCTGCCAGGTACACAATTGGACAACAAGAGATGGCAAAAAGCCACTGACAAATGATCGTCTCTAACACATGCTTAGCTGGATGGGTGGCTTTCAGCGCCTGGAACTTTATGATTTTTATTTGACTTAGGATGTCATCGACAATTAAACTTATTTTATCATTAAGACTTTTTTAAATATCACATCATTCTGTTGACTGTAATTATAAAGGGACAATAAGACACTGATAGAAACCAGTTTGTTTATAAGACAGATGTGGGTGGATTAGCTGTCAGATACACAGTTTATTTTTAAACTAATGACAGTGATAAGAATGTCTTTGTGATGTTTTGGCTGCTACGCTATCTGTTTTGTGACATGACTCATCAGCCCTCTTTTCTCTTCTTTGTTCAGCTGATGTTGTATGAAGGGCTGGCTTTTCACATGTGGTGATATAGGTCGCTGAGGTCGCCACAATCTGGGGGGCGCTGTCTTGTGCATTGAACATTAATTTTTAAAAAAGCCTTGTTTGCGATGTTGGATGATAAACAGCCAGAATGACCTTCCTCCTGCTGAGCTCCATTCATCACTGTTCTAGCTCTCCCTCGTTCAACTATAATAGCTCAATAACAGTGTTGACATGTAGACATATAGACATATAAAAATATTCAACCAAAAAAAGCAAGGGTTTAATCCAATTCATCCCAAATGAAATCAAGTTCAGCACATTTTTTTTTTTTTTTTAAACCTGCTTATTAGCATGATTTCATGATTTACCGTTACCATAGAAACTTGTAAAACTAATGACCTGTGGCTTCAAGTTATTATGGAACTTATTAGTGGGGTCATAGTGCAGTCAATTCCTATTCCTATTCTTAAATCCTCCTAGGATGGCAATGGTCCTGGTTGGAGGTCTGTTTTGTTTTTAGTTTTTTGGAATATATCCTTTTTTCTTTCAATACAAAATAAGAATTGTCGAAGACTTTTTTGTATTTGGTTTATCTCCTTCATCCATGACTGAATAAATTCATTTAAATCTCCCAATTGTAAAAAAAAAAAAATTCAACTCCACAAACCCATTTCCTCGATGGCAAAAAGCTGTACCGAGCAAAACACAACAAATTTTGTGCAATGTTAATAATTCATATTATCAGGGAGGATGACATCCGAGCACTTAACAGTGAAATTGAATTTCAGAAGCTCTGAATGCTTTCTCTCAGTGGGGGCTGTGTCTCTGTTGCTGTACGGCGGCAGTCAGCAGGAGTGCGGAGTGACAGACATGTGAGGACCTGAAATGTCACCATGAGGAAGAGAGGAAATGAGCCCATTAGAGAGTACCTGCCCATAGGACCATGACCTCCAATCAAATAGCGGTTTAAAGGTTATTAAAAGTGCACGAACATGTCCCCCAGTGGCGGAAGAAAAAACGGTTTATGAGCCAGTGGTCTCTGGTGCCCTGTGCTTGTTAGCTCTGCGGTGAAATAGCTTTGGTGGCTGATATGAGATCAGCTTCTCCGCTGGCTTCACTTGAGTGGATAATCCATAGAACTGATACCAGATCAGGCTCACCCTAACTCTGTGTTCATTATCCAGTCAGCACTCTCTGCCAGACTGGGTCAGGTCTCATGCATTAATAGAGTCAGGTTTAATGTGAGTTGGCAGGGATGTCTTAAAATAGAGAAATCTGGCTCTGTATCCTCACGGTGACTTTGAAATAGTGTGACATAACAGTCATAAAATATGTGTGACGTCAAGCCTCAATAGTGTGTTAAAGCACTGATAATCAGCACCGTGACTCCTAAATATTCACAGTGTTGAGATCAGACCTGTGATTGATGTGTCAATGACCATGCATAGCAACAGTGACCGGATTGTCTATGGACAACCACGCTAAAAGAGAAGCTAGACTTTGAAAAGTGAACTTTAAAAGCCACTTCCTTCAAGATTCTTATGCCAACCAAGTGCTGTCCTTGGGCCTGTGTCAAGTTCACTTAGTTGTAATTAAGCAAATGAAAAAAAGAAAAAAAAGAAAAAGACTAAATCTTAGCAAAATGAGAAGAAAGGGACAGATGTAAGCAGTGAAATAAAAGAAGAGATCGATGTTAGCAAAGGAAGAATGGAGGTCAAAGGTTAACTGTAGCTACAGCTCAGAGAATTCCATAAAAAAAATGTTTTAAAAGAAGCTCTAGCGTAAGTTCAATCAGGAAGACTATAATTGCCTTCACGATCGGGTCTTTCTCATTCATCCCTTTTTGCATGCTCATTTCCGCTGTCATTCTCGAGCTGTCATTTTCTGGGGCTGCCATTGGGTTATCAGCTGTCTCACCAGCAGTCTCATCTAACCAATCGCATGGCGTTCCTCCTTCATTTTCAGCCTATCATTGTTCTGGTCCCCTTTTAGATATGATTCTTTTTCTGCCTTAGTTCCTTCGTGCTAATGTTTCGTGCGCCCCTCCACCTCCCCATCACTGTCCATCTTCACAGAATCATCATCCATCAATTCTTCACCCATCCGGTCCCAACAAGTCATCAGCTTCACCACCACCAGTGTCTGGACTCCATAGGGGGGGGGGGGGGGGATTTATTCCATTGATGCTCAGAATTGTCATTCTCCAAACACATCAACCACTCCATAGAGTCCATGTACCAAAGTGTTTCTGTCAAGTCACATTTCCATGTTAGTCATTGTAATAAATAATTTTCTAATTCACTTGTCTCTCTTTATTGAAATATATGATCATTACAGCTTAACCTTTTTGTGAAACATTATCCAGGATTTTTGTTTCAAAACGGTTTAGCATGGTCAGTTGAGCAACTTTCTAAGAATGTTTCACTATAGGTCCCTTTGGAGGGTTGGGTTACAGAGGGTGTATTGGTGACAATAGCTGTTAATGAATAAATGAATAAACAAATGGATGTATGAAAGAAAGAAAGAAAGGCTGCATGGCTTAGATTGATATTAACATATTTGTCATAAAGATTGCTTCATTTCTTCTTCTTGTTTTTTAACCATATTGTTGAATTTGAGCTGTAATGTTTATTCATACTGACGTGTTTCATAATGACATGGATAAAATTCTTGGCTTCATAAGCACATCAGGCCTGTTGGCTGGATGACATCATGACAGACTGGGTGGTGAAGTTTCAGGGCAATCAGCCACGAGCTGCTCCTCAGTGTTACACATCAAACACTTTTGGTTAAATTAGCAAAAATACAAAAATATGTTCTGCATGGCCCTGGATTTATGGAATGTGAAAAATGGAAATGTATCATTGTGACCCTGCTCACACACTAGAATGAAATGAAAAATTCATGTAAAGGTGATTCATTGAAAACCATTCAAACTTACAAAACTGAAAGATCGCATTCAGCAGAAGGACTCAGATATAAAAATAAAATGCATTTCTAATCGACAAACATAACTCTGAGCAGAAATGAGGAAGGATCAGGACTCACTGTCAGGCTGCAGGCACAAACATCCACCATCAGCTGGACGTGAACGAGGCTGCAGCTGGAGGACGAATGACACCAGATGTTCTCTGTCACTGTAGACGGACAGCACTGTCCAAGCCAAGCTAATATGCATACTGTGAGTGAAGGGAGGGAAAGCCAGCACACTCATTTCTATACAATTTGTGAAAAAGTTGTTCCAGTTGCAATTTTCAGTTTAATGTATTTAGATCGATATTGATTTTTGATAAATTCCTGGTTTAGACATGAAGGCATATAAGAAAACCGACTGACTTCAGGGCATAAAGTGCATATAATTACATATTTTCTGTTCTGTTTTCTTGTTTTGTTTCTGTGTAAATGCTTCCCTTACACCCCTGGAAATTAAGAATTTGTTGTTTCAACTGAGCTTTTCGCTGACTTCTAAGAAAAAGTTTGGATCATCAAAGTTTTGCAGCAACTTTAAGAATCACATCAAAAAGTTGTTTGTTTTTTTCTGGAGTCTATATTGTGTTTCACTGCCTGCTTCGGTCCAGTGAACAGAAACAGAACAAGCCTCCAGGCAAAAAGAAAAAAAAATGTATATTTGTGGAAAAAGAGTTAAGCTACTGTATGATTGGAAATGAAAGGCTCCTATTACATTCAAGGTAATTGACTTGTTATCGATATATTTTTGGCTGACTTGTTTTGTGTGATATATATTGCTGATTGCTCCATAACCTTGTGTTTTAGAGCGAAACCAGGTCTTCTCTAAGAAACAAAACTTTTCAGTGGGACCCAAAATGGTCAAATTGAGCCGCAAAAAATAGATGTTATTGTAGCAACTTCATGGCTGGTGTAAAACTGCTGTCTGTAGAAAAAAATGTTTTTCCCCATTTATTATAGGACGTTGGGTAGAGGCAGAAACAGGGGAGAGAGAGAGAGAGAGAGAGAGAGAGAGAGAGAGAGCGAGAGAGAGAGGGGAATAACATGTGTGTGAACAGTGCCACAGGTGGGACTCAAACCTGGGCCGCCTGCTTTGAGGACAACATGCCTCTGTACATGAGGTGCATTACCACTATTGTCATGATTTGGTTTTGTATTTTGTATATTTTCTGAGTTTCCCGTTCTATCCTAGTGTTGCTGGTTTCCCTTGTGTGTTAATGTTTCCTAGTTTGGTCTTTAGTGTTTCCTATTTTATTTTGTAATTTCTTATCCTTGTGTTTCTCTTGGTTCTAGTGTGTAATGTTATTGTTACAGTCTTGAGTTCTTGTGTTTTCTTCATGCCTCTGTGTGTTCCCCCCCCCCAGTCTTGATTGCCCTGATTGTCTTCACCTGTGTCATTAGTCTCACCTGTGTCTGATTACCCCTGTGTCTGTTTAGTCTCAGTTTTCCTTCCCTCTTGTTGTCAGTTCATTGTTAGTTTTTGGATGTTGCATGTCAGATTTCCCCATGTCGGCTTTTTTTTCCCTGTGACTCCTCATGGCTCCCTTTTGTTTTTGATGTTTTATGGATTTTTTTCAGTTTGGAAGTTCTTAATTTGAATCTAAGTTTCGGTTGCCTTATTTTTTTTTTAATAAATAGTTTTCTTTTTCTGCAAATGGGTCCAGTTCCCTGTTTTCCATACATGACAACTATAGATCACCTCTACACCCTAATTTGCTTTTAAATATTTTTAAATTGTACTTCAAAATAAAGTGATAATTTTGTAATGATCCAACCAAATTAATAAACAATTAAACCACAAATGTATTAATTTGCATCTGAAACAAATACAACATAAACTAGGCTACATTATTATGATAGTAAGCTTATACAGCTGTTTCCAAACTTGCCACGCCAAGGACCCCGGTATTGCATAATTCTCTATCAGAAACCCTCCTTTCACTAAATGTCTTAAATCTATGTTGCATTAAGATGGCATATATCAGATGAAAGATCAAACAAGATCTAGAACTAGATTCTGATTGGCTTGAGTGGTAGTCTGTTATTTTCTTAAATAGAAAGACTGGCGTAGAAAAAAGAACACAATGACACTGTAAAATAAATATCAAATGTTATTGGCACTAATGATGTTATTAGTTGATTTTTATTATTTGCTGTATATTCCCTCCTCTGGGGGGTCATGAGCTCTGCTTTGACAGACACTCAGCTAATGATACTTTTCCATGCACAGTATGTTAAGATAATTACGAATTTGTTATTTTTGGAATGGTTTGATGAAGTAACATCTGTTTCAGATGACTCAATAAGCATAAAATATACTTTTCATGTATGCGTTAATGCTGTTTGGTCACTATAGAGTATAATGTTGAAGCAGTTATTGGAGTATATGGTTTGAAATATGTCCTCTCATACCTTTATACGGTCAATAAATTCTTTATCTGTCATACACAGTGAACTTATTGCCGTATTTGCCCTGCAGACTACTGTATGTGATTTGCATGCATGTTCCATGCATGCAGGGGGGGAACACGAAGTGGGAGGTGAAGGAAAAGCACATCCAATGCACCAACCTCCCCCCCACACACACACACCCCCCATCACACTGCGGCACACATTCAGTTTGGTTCAGCCACTTCCACTTCCACCTCCAAATCCTTCATTCCCTTTCTGTGCAGGCATTTCATTAGGAGCAGAACTCCAATTCATTTTTTGACACGACTCTCCTCTGAGCAATGATTTTTTATTCCTGACTGCTGAGTGACTGTTGCTGTACATTTAATAATTCATGAAACACAGAAGTTTGAAAGAAAATCCAACTATTTCCTTCTCTCAAAGTCATTTGTGTTACACAGGCGTTAGGCTACAGTCGTCATACCATTTCATCTCTTTTTCATTTAAGTTGAATGTTTATTTTGAGTGTCTTATGACTTTGATGCAGAGTGGCCTCATAAAAACTGAATGCAAAAAGCAAATGATTAATGACTAATTATTATTTTGAGTCATTAGTTGTCATAGCACCCAATATGGTTTCAGATGCTCTCTGAATATTTTACATAAAGTTTGAATATATTGCATATGTACAGTAGAGATAGAAATGTGCCTCACTGAATAAAAGTCTTTGATGATTGGTCAAACAAAAAAATAACAATCTTAAAAGAGAACGGCAGCGCAGGCTTTAAAAAAGAAATATGGTAACATAGTTTTTACTGTATTCACTTCACTTCATTAGCGCCTAAGAAAATGCTGAGCCACTCCTGCTTCAAGCTTCAACTGTGAATTACATCCTTAACAAGGTCATGTGAGGTCATCCCAGCAGGTGAATGAAATGATGGTAATTAATGGAAGACTGTCCTTGTGGGCCTTCAACGCAGCAGGTTTTCATAACTTGTAATACTAATAAGAGAAAGATGTAACTGAGGGTATTAATGACAAGTCATTTCCATTAATGCACGATAGTTTGTCATGTTCTGAGCCAGCGTGCCCTCAATCTGATCTCCAGCAAGGAAACCTAACCAGATGTTATTCTACTGTAGCTGCAAGATAGACCGCACAGTGAGCTCACCGTGAGAATAGTGGTTTTGGAACTTGTGGTCAGCTCATCACAATTAGGTGCTTAAAACTAAAGCTATAAGCAAAGGATGAATGACTGAAATAGTAATAAATAAGCAGGTGAAACACATTGTACATCATGTACAAAGTTAGGATGCCAGAAGGAGCTGGCTGGGACGTTTGACCCCAACAATGACTTGTAACTAACTTTTTTTGTCGTCTCCAAAGGCTGATGGGAGTCAAGCAGAGGGAGCTAGTGTTAGCCAGGAGGCTAGTGCTGACACTACTTATCGAATGTGCATACGTCGATACAATAAAACCATACCCTTAGAGGGCCCAAGCATTTCTGCTGATGGGCCTGCTGGTCACTGCTACAGCCAGTGTAACAAATGAATGGCTTACAACTTTAATGTATTTTGGAATTGTCAAGTAATTCAATCATTTTTGTCCGAGATAATAACTCCACATCAGTAATAGGTTTTGCAATTGTTGATAGTTTTGGAACTTATACAGTATGTGTAGGGAATATACAAGTCACATTTAAAGCCCAGGATAAAAAAACTGTCTGAAAATAGTTCTTGTAAAGAACTAGAAGTAGTTAGACAGGGAAACACCAACAAAAGGGGGATGGATAGCGATTGTAGTGGAAATGCATGAGATAGAGAAAATGACTGACTGTGTTATGATAAGTTCTGCGGGCATTGGTCCAAATGGTTACAGCCTATGAACATTGAACGACTTAAAAAGGAAATACTTGGTGTTTAATTACCATTTTCTCTTGTGTTTTGTGATTTACTCGAGGTGTTTTGGTATTTGTTTATCATTTTGAATTCTCCATGGAGATTGGGGGGACTAAAACGTATTTTAACCTGAGGTAATCCGATATCATGGGATTTCTCCAGCAACTACTCCTGCAAACAACACAGAGCCGTATTGCACCACCCTTGATCACCAGTTTAATCTGCAATTTGTGTTGTAGCAATGCAAAACTTAAATAATGTAAAAAAAAAATTTTAAAAACATATTGGGAACATGATGGATGGTACTTGTGAACGGGTACTTGAGCTGATCTAATGGTACACTGGGAAAGGAGTCGGAACAGTAACCCTGAACAGAGAAACTCAAATGGAGAGAAGCCATCAATAATGTTGTTAGTTACACCTGTGTTAAACAAGTCAAGAATATTGGCTTTGAGAAAGGTCTTTTCAGTTGGTTACATTGTATTGACTCTAAGGAGATTCTCATTTCCCTTCTGCCCTTGCTTGGCCTGGGAATTGATCAGATCCACCCTCGCTAAGAAGGTAATTCTAATGCTGTTCTAGTGGAGTGATGAACTGATGGAGGAGCGGGCTAATAAGAGAAAAATTATTTTTCTGAGTCAGTCATGCTGCAATCACTATGCTTTATGCGTTTTTATTGGATACTGCCTTTGTCAAGAAACAGAATACATTGAAAAAACAGCTAAATATTTTGGTTTGGAATATTTGACACTTGAAGAGTTTGTATTTGATTCTAAGGGTGTTATACTGTGATTATTTTGCAGTGAGAAGTAGTGTCACAAAGGATCCAACTTGTGAGACAGTCAGTAAAAATGCTTTTGAGATATTATGAAAGAAACAAGTTGACAGGTGTTACTGACTTTGAAAAGAGGAGGAGATTTATTGACAGCCTGTAGCAGGGGGGCAAATCAGGATGAGGAGCTTGTAATATACTTCAAATAAGTCATGCTTTTTCCCATGTTTCTAATCATTTAGGCTAACCACTCTGATAGCCTATACTTTTCTTCTGTGCTTCATACATCTATCTTACGGTTTGCCCTTGGATCTGTTTCCAACTGAAGTGTTTTTGCAATGAGTTGTGAAAAAGTTGGTAAAGCAAAAACATGATGCATTATTGATTCCAGCTACAGAACTCTGAAATTGTTAATGGCTCGGATGCTCCCTTAGATATCTAAGTAGTAGATCACAGTCAGAGAGGCTGTTAAGAACCATTGAGGGCCTTGTCAAGAGTAAAGCCAGCAGATGGGAGTTTATGATTGAACATTATTCCAAAGCACCAGAATCACATAAAAGCATTATCTACAAGCTTGGCAAACATCTACATCTGGACTAATTCCAACACAGAAATAGACAGCACATCGTGTAAGCCTGTTGTACACTATACCGTATGTTGTTTCCAGATGGAGAGCAAACCCAAAAATAGTCTGTTAATGTTCGGCTGCTCTGATATCAAAGCTTCAGATGACGGGGTTTTTGCCCTTGATGTGTCTTTGTCATGTTGAATAACCTATAAATAACTTGCAATTTGGTAAGATCTTGTTCCTATAATATAATAATTTGATCAAAATATATACTCAACTACTGTCACTACCAATAGTGTTAGTCTACATATTATTTACACTATAATATTATAATCCTTGCCATGTTGTTAAAAAATGTTTTTTAACCCAAATCTCAGACTTGGTGAACTCGATATTTTCAATTTATTCATGTTCATTTCTTAATTTAGATTTTAGTCAAATCAAAATTGACACAGATGTCACCAAAAATACAACTGTGGTATCTGTTAGTGCAATTGCTACATTTGACCAATTAATACTTTTCACTTTCTTTTAGCCTGAACAACTATGATGGGTGGAAAGAGGTCAAAGGAAGAGGTCAGTATAGTATTGAAAGAGAGAAGGGGGTTGGGTGGTTGTCATGGGAAATGGACAGGTGATATGGAGCACAGCTAGTATGTCCTCCTACTAAGTTTCGAATCCAGTTCAGAATGGTCTTTACCTTTTTTGGCCACAGATGGTAGGCGGTTTTAAGGCACCCCCACACGGCCGCTTTGGATTTCCCTCGGTTTACAGGTGTTGCAAGGGGCCAAGTGAACCCGTTCAGATAAAACTGATTCTATCCGACCTAAAAAGCCTCTGCATTTTTCTAATAAGCTCCACGACAGGAATTTGAAAAAGGAAACGGAAGGGAGGACTCTAGGGAGGAGGGGGCATGGGGAGACATCTCTCTCTAATGTTTTTAATTTGTAACATTCAGAGTAACATATTGCTCCTTTTAAGCTCTTCAACACCATTTATTAAATGATTACAGTATACATTAAAGTGCTAAATGAGGTAAAATATGACTTGGGAGTCCAAATGAGGGCTGTAGTGTGGTGCTTCCCTACAGTGCAAACTAAGTTCTATTGTCTTGCTGACTGTGAATGTTATTGAAGTCCAATAGCCTGTGCATTGTGAAGTGCCCATCAATAGCTGAGAAAATTAAAATCCCCCAGACCTCGCCAGGTTACTAAAGAAAAGGTAAACAAGCACACTTGACGAGACCACAGGTCAAACAGCAGTCTGAATTTATGAGTCCTGCTCAGGGAGGATGTTTGAGGGAGTAATCAATCCACACACAGGCAATAAGTTGTCAGTGAACAAGTGAAAGGTGGGCATTCAAAAGCTCAAAATATATTACAATACATTAGTACTTGGCTGTTATCAAAGCTGCCATTTCTATGATAGTGTTTTTTTGAAAATATTCAAATTTGGTGTATTTAT
Source organism: Labrus mixtus (assembly GCF_963584025.1). Taxonomy (NCBI): domain Eukaryota; kingdom Metazoa; phylum Chordata; class Actinopteri; order Labriformes; family Labridae; genus Labrus; species Labrus mixtus. The sequence continues at coordinate 15,406,014 of NC_083628.1, read as the reverse complement.
TTCTGTTTAAGATTGTAGGACAAAAGATAAATAGTTTAATCAGAGCTAATAAAAAGATAAATAATTAACAACAGTTAAATGTTTAATAACTAAAGTTTATTTGCAATCGAAGACATCTTAACATCATTTCAATCAGAAGAGACTCAATTAAGAATGAACAATTATTTATTTAGCAGTTTAGGAAATGTGCAAAGTCTTTGGGGATAAGACTCCTTAGGGGAGGGGGAATGAGGCCGACAGCTGGATAGGGTACCCCCCCCCATGGAGTCTAGACACTGGTGGTGATGGTGAAGAATGCAGAAGGTGATAAGGAGTGGGTTTTTGAGGCTGTATCCGAGCTCTGCTGAGCTGGAATGGAGATGACTGGGGCGGAGGAGAGCGATCGCTCTGAAATGACGAACTGACTGTGGAAGAGAGAGAAATTTGACCGCAGCAGGATGATTGGTTGAGAGAGGTTTTGGCAGAGTCGGGTTGGATTATTACTTAAAGAGTAAGCGCCCCAAATCAGCTGATCACCAGAGCAGGGAGATTGTGGAAGCAGTAGAGAGGGAGTGGCTAAGTTGAATGAAGAAATTGACTAAATGTGTGAGAGAATATAACCAGTCTTCCTGCTTGGACTCACACTGAGCTCCATATTTCATTTTGAATGAACATAAATAACTGTTGCCTCAACCTCAGCAACTTAAAGTCTTATTAACACGTTCAAGAATCCTAACAGTTAGCTTGTGTGCCGCATTAGACGACTTTTTTTTAAACTGATAATACTGATAAACCCTCCCTACGGTGCTGCCACTGAAACCACGTCCAGTTCCAGCATCTGCATCTCCTGTCTAAAGAAAATGTTAGCAAAATTCTAAAGATTCAACTTGAGATCTGCAGTGTCATTTTAACCAGACTCCACAACACAAAATCATTCCCCTTGGACTCTGTGTAGGCAGTATAGTTCTCAACTTGGACTGGACCAATTGAACGGCCCCAACAGGGTCTGAGTCCAAAGACCAAGAAGGTCGCGCCACTGCTCAAATTGATAGGAACAGCTTGTAGGTTTGATGGATGCTTTGTGGGCCTCAACTATTTCAGCACCTGATTTACCATTAGTAGGTGCAAAATGGTGTCTGAGTAAAGGCAAGAGTTTGTGATCTGAAATAAATGGAAAAAGTTATGACTTCTCCATGCATGAATATGTCTATTTGATTGAAAATAGGATACTGCTCATATTGTTTCTGTGTTTCTTCTGTAACAATGTGTATATTTTGCTTTGGCCGACTGAGGTATAAAACACAAAATAGAGAATAAAATACAACCAGCTGATATTGGTTTTGACTAAAGTAAGATATACTGCAGACACACTATGTGTAGGATGTTTAATAGATATGCATTCTCTGGCTGATTAAATGGATTTTATGGGGCTTGAGAAACTGCCCGAGTGTTACTGGAGGTAGAATTGGAATAAAAGAACTAATATAGATGACTGAAATTTGAAAATGGGGGGGTTGGGGGGCATGCAACTTTCTAGGCACTGCCTGGGAGGTGGGTGATCCATAGGCTGTAAGTTGGCATTCCTCTACAAAACAGATCAAACAAGGCATAAAGAGAAACTTAAAAGTGGCATATATTAGCGTTAAAACAAGGGATAAACCATTTTGAACAAGTTCCAACAGGGTAATTGTGAAAAGTGTTCTTTCTTAAGTGACTCCACATGAATGTGTCTGTTTGATATAATATAAACCTTATTCCGTAATATGCTAACATTTTTACCTCAATGATCTAAGACAAACATGTTTAATATTAAAGTATTTTCCATATGCACCAAATACTTTGGCGGTACTATATTTTCTTCTTTTTATTGTAGTCAGTGTTAGCTGTCAATTGTTGGGAGGCACAAATATTCATTATTATCATCAGCCAAGCTTCAAATCCAGTTCATGGCCACATATGATTGACCAACATTTAACTAGCAGATTGACCATTCACAGAGTTAAACATTTCTGATGCTTGACAAGAAAGAGCTCAGTCCTGGACCCAGACTGTTTTTTTCTTCATTCCCAATCCACTCATTTTATTTGACATTTACACTCAACAGTAATGAAAACTTAGTTCCGTTAACTAAACAGAGAGACAAAAAAGACATTTATCAATATCCTTAAAGGAGCATAAATCAATCTTTTCTCTCACTCCCTTATGATAGCATACACATGCTCTAACCACAGTCACTCATTTCAATTATACTCATAGAAACAGTTGGTTTGACTGGTACATTCTTCAAGGATAATTGTAGCACAAAGGCTGTGGAGGAGAGGTTATAGATTTATGTACAGAATCTCACAGACAGCAGTCTGACTTTGTGCAATATTGTTCTCGACAAATAAAGTCAGACACTTAACAAGTAGAAAGAAAGATACTTTGAAGGAATAGGTCAGAAAGGAAGGAAATAGAAAACCTTTAAAAGCATAAAAGTAAATAGAGGACTAGCGTTTCCAGAAGCTCAATTATAATGCTTTCCCCAAGTTGTTATCCTTTATACTACTCCTATACCATATTTCCCAATATTTTTTTTGCATAAAAGAGTGAGGTTTTGTAATCTAATTTGAAGTGTACATTCCTTACACGATTTAGTAAAAAAAAAAGGGAAGAATAACTGATGAGCGGATTTCAATGCTCCGCCATCACAATAATTACGGAGTGTCTACATAGCGATTAAATGGGCAGAGCTGCCTAAATCAAAGGCAATGCTTTAATGAGCCACAGTTTCCTTTATTGACTTCCAACACAGCCAAAGAATACAGATGTTTTCTAACTTTACCATTTGTTCAGTTCACATCAGCAGTTTGGATTATCTTTATTTATAAGCCATTTAAATCTGAATTATCATATTTAAAGTGTGAATAAATATATCAAATACAGACACCTGGTCTTTATATACCTGGCTTAATCTCATCAAGATCCATAATATCTGATCCATATCAACTACTGGCTCTAACTGAGCACTGTCTCATATGCTAAATCCCAATCACCACCATGCAGTTTAGGCTCTACACCCTAAAAGACTTTACTGATGTCACATGAAGGCTTTGTGCAGTGTAAACAAAGGATATGGGGAACACTAGTGTGACATTACATGGCCTGGAAACAAGCATTTATGTTAAATAATTTAATTTAATTTTAAAACATGCAGGCTTCACTATTTAATAGGGTTTATAATAAGTATTTGACTGAAAAATACAAACATATCTATACTCCATCTATCTACTGAAAAATAAATCAATAATTCCCGGCACACTGAAAATAACTTCACTGTATTTTATTGTGAGCGAACATAGAGTTTTGCCAGTAGCTTCCTCAGATTTGCCGGTGCAAAATACAGAAATGTTATTTTCAGTTGTGCGACAGATTATTGATTTGTTTTTCATGGTATGCATCCATGCACACCTGAGAACATAGGCTAGGCTGTGCCCTGTTGGACATTTCTAGCTATGCTACATGTTGTAGACATTGTTTTTGTTGTGAAACTTTGTTGAATACTTTGTTGAATACTTTGTTATTATTCAAACATTTTGTCACATTTAGGAGGGTAGAAGCAATCCATTCACAACACCAACTTCTAAATGAGCTCAGGGTGAATCCCACAGCAACATCTTCAGATAAACTCATAAACATTTGCACAATGATATCTCCTAAGTTATTGATAAATTGGCAGTGGGAAAGACTCAGGCACTCATACACGTAGTGGGAATGCATCTTAAGAGTTTATGTGTTTGGAAAAAGGACTCTGGCTACCTGCTGGTTTGTTTTGATCCTCGTTGATTTGCACAACTTTAATCATTTCTATGAGAAAATACTGGTGGATTTCAGATCATGTCTTAAAAATAAATAAACAGTCTGGCTTATTTGGATGAAAAGAGACACCAGAATACAAAGTCAGCCTGCTCTCTGGTTTATAATTTCATGGATACAAATTACACATCAGTGGTGACAAACATGGCTGTCAAATGAGCATCCGAAGTTTGTGAAATGCAATTCTAAACTCAAAACTAAGATTTTATCACTCCAATAAAATACTCTCAGAAAGGCAGGCATTTCATTTCCACATAATTCCACAGTTACATTATATGAAAGTTGGCCAAAGATTAAAATAATACAAATTGAAATGATAATCACAATAATGAGTTTGGGGCGGCAGTAGCTCAGTCTGTAGGGACTTGGGTTGGGAACCGGAGGGACGCCAGTTCAAGTCCTGGCACGGAACAAGTCCGGAAATTGGCCTGGTAGCTGGAGAGGTGCCAGTCCACTTTCTGAGCACTGCAGAGGTGAAGCCCCCGAAAAAATTGCTCTGGAGCGCTCGCTTGGATCAGCCCCCTCACTCTGACCCCCTCACCGTTAATGCATGTCCATAGGATCCTGTTTGTGCATGTGTGTGTATTTCGGCCTATGTGTGTGTATCATGTACATTAAACAGATTGGGGATTAAAAAGTATAAATGATTACAATAATGAGTTGGTGGGGGGGGGGGCGCTGTATGTCAGTGGTAGAGTCGCTTGTCTCTCAACCGTAAGGCCGAGGGCTCGATCCCCCGCTCATGCAGCTGCATGTCCAATGTGTCCTTGGGCAAGACACTAAACCCAAACTTGCTCATGTGCTTTGTTGAGGTGTATTGATGAGATCAGCTATTACTGATGTTCACTTTTCATTATCAACCTCTGCCATCAGTGAGTGAATGGGTGTAAGTGGGTAGGTGTGACATGCGGTGTAAAAGAGCTGTGAGTAGTCATAAGACTAGAAAAGAGCTATACAATCTTAAGTCCATTAACCATAAGTGCTAACAGGAATACAGATGAATTAATTCAACTGTTTGCCAACAGAAAGCTTTGGAGAAGTAATTTTCTTAATTCTTGTGTTTTCCCCCAAGCAAACTTTCAGATTTACAGTTCCCTGATTTACAATATCTCTCTCCTCCTTCCTCTGACATGCTTCATATCAAGATGAAAAAGGCATTCATCAGAAGGATTTTTATTGCAAAGCATAGTGACACAATATAACATGTCCTCGTTGAAGGTGTAATGGTAATGAGGTAGCTGATGGGAATGTCAGTTGTCATGGGTTTTATTAGCTGTGAGGTCACCGAAATGAGAGCAGCACTCACAGTACACGTTTAACATCCTGTCCCTGGAAGTGGCAACATCAAGAATTGACTGGATTATAATGAACTTGACATATTTCAATTATACAGTGTTAATACGATACACACACACACACACACACACACTTGTGTATCGTTCTTGTACTTCTATCCTCCGCTTACCGTCACAACTCACAGCTTGACACTGAAACCAAATCCAAGTCCTCAAGCAGTCCTTGGAAAAATGTGTGCTCGTATAAATGTCACTAAAATGTCCTCACTCTGAAGATTAAAAGATGAAGTGGGTTTCAGTTTCAGAGAAACAGAGGTAGAGGAAAACAGACACTCGAATGACCTTTATGGATAACTGATAACTGTGTCTAATGTTTTCAAATGGCCCAATGAGGAAAATAATATGGGATATGTCAAAGGCCAGAGTACTGCCAATCGGCCGTGTGCTGCATGTCATCCCCTCACTATCTCCTCCGAACATTTCCTGTCTCTCTTCAGCTGTCTGATCCAATAAAGGAATACAGGCCCCCCCCCCCAAAAAAAAAAAATCAAACAATGTTGACAACCTTATGTTAATGATTGTATTGCCCTTATGTTGTATGTGAAATCAGATGTTTAAAAGTTTGTCATTATTGAAATAACCACACAAGGCCAAGTGGCCTCAACGGCAAGTTGAAGATAACTACCAAAGCGTGAATTGTTGGATTTCCAAACAGATGTAAATATCAGCTGGGTTTCGAAGTATAATTTTGCCAACATGTGGAAGACGGAGAGAGAATGGTGCAACATTTGAGCTCACTTTTTTTATTGCATTGTTGTGACGTGACAAGAACTGTCCAGCAAGTGAGCATAAACCTTCAGTAGAGATGAAGGTCATGCTAAGACATTGTTATAAAGTTTTCTTTTAGGGCAAATATTAAATCTAATTTTGCATCTCCATGAAACAGGATGAAAAATTATAGATTTGTTTCTTCATAATGCAGAGTTCCATCAAAGTACTTTTACACTTTTTTTTTTGTGTAATCAGAAGTGATTGGTTATTACTGTTGAAATATTCTGCTTGTACCAGGTATGAGATTGATTTCTCTTTTCTAAAAGTTCACCAGGACAATAACTGAAAGAAAAGGACCATATGTGTAAATTGTGAAGTGCATGTGAAGACATTTACTGTATTAAACAATACTGTAAGTGAAGGTGGAGAGTGGCAGGCTTAGCGGAACACTGCTGGTCAGACGAAGATTAAATAGGATTACATAAAAATGAAAACAAAACAACAACCAGGATCAACACTGAAAGCTTTCTGCAGATTTTCTTGCTTTTAGCTAATTGTCAAGAATGTGGAGAAGCAATCCCTCTATAAATCATCGCTCCTTAACAGAGGTGTTCTCAGTGTAAAGGCTCTTAAAATTCAAAAGACATCTCACCGTGCCTCCCTCCCTCGCTTGCCAGGAATCATTTCTGTAATTGCTAAATCCAATATGCCCTTTTTTTTTTAATTTCTTGAAGTGCATCCAGTGGACTCCACTAGCTCATGGCACGTCTCCCACAGATCATTCAACCTACACCGCTGAGCTTGAAAACCCTCTTAATCAAGCTTCCTGTATCAATATGTGTAATTCTAAGCACTCTCATGAGGCTCAACCTTTACAGAACCAGTTCAACCCTGGAGATAAGAAAGCCAATATCTTCACCAAGGTTTTTTTTTTCTGTTTTAATTATTTTTAATGGGCTCAAATTATTTATGGAAGTAAAATTATTCAGAGGATGTGTTCACTTCTGTCCTCATTCTTGCTGAGCTGAAGGACATCTTTGCGTTGTAAGAGAATATAAGTGGCATACAGTCCATCTTAAATAATTCATTTTATAGAAGTAATGATACATTTAATACTTAAGGATTAAATCATATTTGTCTCCAAGGTTTTGAGGTTGTTTCTGTGTTGCTCACAAAGACCTCAATGTTTCCACACGTACACAGCAAATGAACTTGTTGTCTTTGATGGAGGTTACATTTTTTTTGAAAGAAAAAGAAACCCAGCTTCATTATCTCTAAATGTTACAAATCCTATTTTGGTCCTGTGTTCAAGGATGTCCTTGCCATTGGGTGAAATTAAGAAGGAGGTGCAAACAAAACTTTACTGAAACAAGATTGAACGGCTCTAATCTAATCGTGAAACTCTTGGTCCAGCCTTTATAATTCAATTCATTCCAACAAATACGCCAAATATTGTGACATTTGCAGCAGCTCAAACAGTAACATGAAGTCATAAGGCTGGTCAAGTTCAAAGGTCTTTTTTTGTCACCATCACCAGTGCTTTCTCATTTGTTTACTTTCAATCTACATTCATTAAGGACGCATCAGGCTTGTGATTGGAGCTCCATTTAGCAGAGCAAGACTCCTCTCTGAGGGATGGAAGTGACATTAAGAAGAAAGAGTACAAAACGCCTTTTAATGGTTCGTAATAAGGCTGGGAAGCCAAAAGCAATGCAATATCTATTTCTGCCTAAACCCATCTGCCCCCTGATCCATGACCAATCTGATCAGTGCAGCTTGAAAAACGCTAAATGTAATAATCGGTTTAAGCGGCTGTTTGGTTCTCACATCAGAAGCAGAGCAGCGACTCCCAAAATGCAGAGGAGCAGCAGAAAGGTTGGGTTCTACATCTATTTAAACGGGCCTTCAGGCAAGGAGATAGTTCTGGCTTGAATAGGTCATAAGAATATGTATGATGGGCTACTAGCCCTCTTGGCTTTTTGATTATGAGTTTTACTTGGAATTGTGTCCTGTCAAACTCATTTTGCTGTGTCCAACATCTGTTCATGTCCAGTGGTTGTCTCCTCTGCTGGTGGCCAAGTTTCTGAATTTCTTCCTCCTTCATTCTCTATTTTTCAGTGTTACAAGTGTTTCAATATACAAACTATGAAATTAAATTGGTGTTGCGAAAAAGAAAATGAATGTTTTGTAATAAAAACTTTGATATGGGGGTGGGGAGTGTTTCAGGTGGTCTGGTTGTTGGTGAATGCGCCCCCATGTAAAGAGGCTGTGGTCCACTTGTTTGGGTCTGACCAGTGACTCCCTTCCTGTGAGTCATTTCCTGCTCTCAGTCTCCCTGATTTCTGACTATCCACTGTCCTGTCTGTAAATGAAGGCACAAGAAGCCCCAAAAGAAACCTTAAAAATACATGATTTGCATTACCTTTCTTTTTTTTCAAGGGCTACTTGTTGTAACTCAGGTAGAAGTGCTGAAGCCCTTCAGGAGGCGCCGAAAGTTAGCTGTTAAATTGTTCCAGCCACATATGACTCAAACTTTGTTATTCGGAGATCTTGGGGCGAATTTTCAAGAACTAATTATAATTATTGTATGAAGATACAATTCTTTGACATTCTAAGACCACTCCAAATCCTTAAGAACAATATTTTAGCAATGTTATATCCATTTGTCTCTGGTGTAAGATAGTTTGTTTCATTACATTGTACATGTTGAGTGGTATTTACCTGGAGCAGAGACAATGTGACTTAAGTCTGCCACTCAATAAAAATATTTCTCGAATGTATCAGAGGGTTAATTTGTGAGAGACCCCACACATGATAACAAACAATGATAGATTGGACAGTTTTGTTCCTGTAGTGTGTGGAGAGCAATAATATGACTAAGACAGCACACCACACTCTAACAGATATCACTTTTCAAACAACAAATCTCAGAAATTGAAATCATCTCTCATGGACAAACAAACATGGTGGCTAATGTGCAGGATGGATTGGTGATGATAGTCTGCAGACAAATTTTTACTGAAAAAATCTTCAGAAAAAAAAAATCTGTGGATGAAGTTGTTAAGACAGTGCAAACATGATGAACATGCTACAGCACGATCTCTGAGAGCAAGATGTAACATGCACAACAGAGTGCTGTGCTGTTGATGCACAGAGTGCTATCTTTGTATGTGGACCAACAGACTATTTGTTTAGTGGAAGAAAATACATTCATTCAAAATCTTATCACAGTATGTTGTGTAAAAGTAGCTGTGTATTGAGCGGATTATGCATAGTGGACGGGTTGTTATAGAAGAGGAACCCCTTCAGTTTGAAACAGGTCAAGATATTTCAAGTCAAACCTCAAAGAAAGTATAAAAAATAACCGAATGAAGCAAGGAGACATCCATGGTAAAGAGAAAGCATACGGCTTAGAGAGTTCCCCGATAAAAGAGAGAGCTAAACAAAGAGGGAGTAGAGGAGATGATGACAATCCATCACTACAGGGACTCCCGGTGCATTAAGGGTTGACGTGAGTGATTACTGAGCGTGTCTGAACACTGAAGACCAGACCTTAGTATCCCCTCCGACTGCTCCAGTCATGAATGATGGCTGTCGCCGGGCTGCTCTGGGGGCGACACAGATCTCATAGATGGGGATGGATAAGTCCAAGCTGCCACCAGGTCGTAGGGTCTACATCACCCATCCATCACCCAGAGTGAATACAGGCATGGAGACAGACACACAAAGCCTGAGAGGTGAAGTGATGTGTTCCTCAGAAGGAATGCAAATTAATATGTTAAGCATCAGAGGTTATGATAATGCAGTGTGGATTTATGTTCCCTTCATGGGGCTGATGAGGGGTCAGTTAGAGGAAACGTTTCCATTACTGGTTGGTGGTCGAGGCCGTTTTCTTGGCGGCGTGCACTATGGGGCACAGAGCCTCTGTTCTCTTTTCCCTCTTTTTTTTAATCCAAAGAAATCTGTAGATTAATTACAACGTTTTATTTAGGATTGCATTTGATCATTAAGAGTCACACTATAATTATTGCAAAACTCACAATAAACAATGTTTGTTTCCTCCATCTAGATCCTTGCTTGTGTTCTACTCTGACATGTACTTCCCTTTGGACAAAACCGTCTGCTAAATGAAATTGTAACATTGTAAATGGTATAAAAAAGGAATCAAAATGTTCAAGGTTGCAATCTGCAGCTCTATCCAATCCAATATCATCCATCCATTATTATACTGCTTTTCCCGTCCGGGGTGGCGGGGCACTGGAGCCAATTACAGCTGTCATAGGGTGAGAGGCAAGTACACTCTGGACTGACATGTAGCCCTACTGGCAATTTTTTAGAGTCACCAATTAACCTAACAAGCATTTGGACTCTGGACTGTGGGAGGATGCCTAAGTACCTGGAGAGAACCCACACATGCACAGGGAGAAACATGCAAACTCACAGATAGACTCCTGTCGGATGGGGATTAAACCTGGAACCTTCTCGCTGTGAAGCAACATCATTAACCACAGAGCCATCATGCAGCCCCTGATCTAATTTCAGGGAAAGCATAACGATAGGATGGAAAAGTCTTTCACCCCAACAAAGCATGTAACATTTGTGTTTGAAATTGATCTTCACCTAAAACATGTTTTTTTTTTTTTGGGCATTTCAATAAGCATTAATAAGAATTGTAGACCCTTTTAGTCTAAGAAGTCCTAACCACTGATGTGTAAAGCCGGACTGACATCAAACCTCTGAGAAAACGTATTGAAAATACATATGAAAACACAACTTACTTTTATGGAAGTAACAAATGTTAATCACTCCTTTGTGGCTATAGTACCAAACATCTATTTTTGCAAATCATTTCCAAATATTATATCATGTATTAAGTTCTTTTGAGTTTTTAGTCTGTCGGAAAATTAGACAATACTCAAAAATTGTGTATTGCAATGACTTTATCTTGTACTTATACTTTGTCATTTAAATGCTTAATAAAGCAGACGTCATTTCAGCACTGCTTACATCACTTAGTTGCCTATGCTTGCTAAGTTGTATGCTTTAGAGTTTATGTCTTCCAATAAATGGAAATTTACTTTGAATAGCAAAATGAGAGGGGTCAATGGTATAAGGTTGAGAGTTTTCCACAATTTAAAAAAATGTAAAAAGACACACACACACACACACATCCGTAAGTGGGTGATGGATCCAAAAAACGGATAGGTATTAAGAAACAAAACAGATGACGCACATGTTGTTCTTCCTCGGACTAGACTAAGGAAGAGCTCACTTGTTAATAACTTCTTTAAACGGGAGCTCTTTGGTGTGCAGATCTTTCTTTGCTTCTTTATACCTATTTGGACTTAGTTTCACTAGCACACGTTTTTGGCACAACACAGAAACGCATTGAACTCAAGCTGAACTTTAACACTAGAACCGCCAAGACCGTCTAAAAGACGGTTTGGGTTTTTCTAATACAAATAACTCTTTTGAAATAAAAACTACGAGCCTCTCATCCTATGACTTTTCTTAAATATGTGTCTTGTATGTTTTCTGAAGCCTATGTGTAACTAAAATAAAACACAAGATTTCTGAGCATTTATACCTCTAACCGCCGCCGCCTTCATATTGACGGCAGTTGAAAATAATACATTTCCCTGGATTGTTTTCGCGCGTCGTTTTATTTTGTATTACTTATTGTTTCTATTTATAGACTTCATATATATGCGCGGGACAAAGAGCGACAGATAGATGTACAGACATATAGATAGAGACCATAGACAGATAGATATATGCTCATTCTTGAGCCGGCAAAGGAACAGAGAGAGGAACACCTGCGTGTCAAGGCCAGTCTGACGTCGGTGCCCGTGGAGCCACAACATCCACAAGAGCTGAGAAGGAGGCAGTGTCAGACAAACACGCACTGCAAGAAAAATATGACCATTGTCTCCTGCAAGGGGTGCGAGCACCCTGTGAGTGGGAAGTGCACCGTAAAGGCTGAACACTTTTGCCGCAGGTATGTGCCTTACGCGCTGTCCAAGGTGCCGATCGTTCATTTGTTCATCTGTTTGTTTGTTCGCTGCTGCATCTGTTATGGATTTCTGCAGTTCTTTATGTAGGCTATATAGTTTGTCATGCCCATAGATAGCCGTGTTTTTGTTGTTGTTGTTTTTGGCATGCGTGCGTGTGTGTGTTGGTCAATGATTTCCTCTGTCGGGGAAACAAACCCAGTTGCAGAGAGGAGGAGGAGCATCGGTGTTTATCTCTTTTTTTTGCAGTGTTTTTATAAAAATGCATAGCCTAATATAGCCAACATTATAATAGACTCAAAGTTATGTAGCCTATGTTTCATTTTTGTACAATGTGTTTTAGCAACGGGAGACGTGGAGCAGCAGTAAAAAACGGCGCTCTAAAAAAGCCGACAGATATTGTAAATTGACATGCGACATTTAAAAGTTTACCAATCCTGCCTTATGCTGATAGCCTATTTGGTTTGTAGATAAAAGTAAGTTGTATTTAACTTCATCAACTGCATTATTTGTGTGCTTCTGAGCACAAACTATTTCATTTGCATATGTCGTCTGACAGACGGCTGCGGCGCTTGGAGGGGGGTCTAGAATGTTGGCGGTCCTAGTGTTAAATAAGTTATTGAGCAAAACCTACTCTGTTGTTCTTCTTTCACAATATGTTAACAAACTGGACACTTGGACAGAAGAATCTTGAACTAAATAATGTGCCGTAAAAATTGCCATCTCAGACGAAAAATAATGCTCCTGTTCAATTACTCAACTCAAGCCCTACAAATGCTTGCAGCCTTTCAGGAGTCTGTGATTCTGTACAAGACACTTTCCCCCATACTCCTCTACCGAAATGAGTGTACAGGATTATGTGTCTCAGAGGGAAACAGGAAGAAACAAATTCTTTATTACAGCGTACAATATGCTGATGGAGTTCCCTAATTATGTTGTTGTTTTCCTTTTGAGCTCCCTTACTAATTCATAATCTTGCCTGCGGAATTGCCACAGATTAATGCTGGAGTCTCCAAGCTGGGATGGTTAACACCCATTTACTAACACAGTGCTGAAGAGGAGCAGTGAGATGCATCCAACGTGAACAATGCAGCCAGATGAGAGAAAACTTTTCACCTAAGGGTAAAATGTGAATAGAGTGGGATTTATTTCAATCAAAGTTTACACACTGGTAATATTGTATGAAATGGTGTTTCTACGAATGCAATGTGATTTTTACAGCATGCCAAAAAAGAGCCTAGGCTTGTGTTTGGAGCACGTTTGCGTCATGTCATGTTCATGTGTCAACGTTCCTGTCGCATGTGTTGCTATGAGCCCCGAAGAGGCAGCAACAGAAATGAGAGATGAGGAATGATGAAAAGGGGAGAACACTGTGAAGTGCAAGAGGAAAAAAGGGGTAAAAATAAGTTTACTAGGGCAGAAAGATGTCAATGCTCTGCAAGCATTCCCAAAATTCTCTTCAATGACTGTTTAACTTAACAAACCTTGTATAACTGGTTTGTAATTTAACACAACCGACTAGTTAGTCGTTTCATCTTCACCTTATGAAAGTCAGATGTCAGAATATTGACATTAGATTTACCCAATGTATGTACATTCAGCTACAAGTACTTTGAAACACTCAATTGACTTTACTTTAGTGGACAATACTTATAGAGCTTTCACATTCATACTTTAACAGCCACAGTCATATTCTGATGTCAGCGAATGCTAAAGTACCCATAACTAATCCCATTTGTAGGAATTCACATGTCGCTGGCTATACCATCTGGAGCATTGGTTCAGTGTCTTTCAATCCTTCCAATTGAATGACAACCAACTCTACCACTGATCAGCAACTTCAACTACTCATCCAATATTTTCGTCACTTTTAGTGTCTCCCCTGTCTTATATTAAATTTAAACCAACATCCAACATAAACCAATACTTTACAAAACTATAATGAGTGATATCCACCTTACAAATAAAGTTAATGCATACTGATGGACAGAAAAAGTCTTGGCAAATCAGTATAACCTCCCCCAACAGACCTAACTGCATTCGGTCAATGTGCTTCATAACTTGCCCAAATGCCATTTGTAAGTAAAATATCTTATTTTAAATAGATTCTTGTTGTGTCTGTATGTTTTCCAGAGAAAACAATTTGATTTATTATTGTTTTTCCATCCCTTTCTTGCCCTCTTGCCCGATGTGCAGGCTCAACAAAGATATCCCTTTTCGTTGTTGGAGCATTTGCAGGCAGCCTAAAAGTTGTCATGCAGTGCTTCCACAGGAACAAAATGGGCAACAAACAAACAATGCTAGTAGTGGCCAGATTCTACTGGCTTAAAATGTTTAAGCCCGCCTTATGTGCTGCAGCTCTTTTTTTCTTTCTTTCTGAACAGCCTCTGGCTCAATGGATACTGAAGGGCTCCACAAAAAAGGCTGTCCCAGTTGAATATTGCCTTTCAGTCTGCGGGGGGTAGCTGATGCCATGACAGATTGAAAGCTATTTCTCTGTGCCTAGTTTCTCCCTGTTTTACCACTTGACTTTAAACACTGGTGTGTGTGCTTGACCAAACCACTGTGTTTGCCAGAGAGTGTACCAAGTGACACATGGCTGTCAAACTTTCCACAACCAAACACCACATTGGTTGGCCTCCAATAACAAACACTCCATGCCCACAAGAGGAGGACCATGTAAACCAATGTTGTACTGCCAACAGCTTGGAGCTGATCGTGCAAAAAAGCTGAAGAGTTTGACTTCTGGAGAGGACTTTAGGATTCCTGTGGAGTTCACAATTTCCAGCAACTTTAAATGAGACAAAACCATCTGTTCAAATGCAAAAGCCAAACAATGCATGTTGCTCAGACAAAAGAACAAGAACCCATTTTTAAGAAGACATTTTGCCCCAGTGTAGCATATGATGTCATGGAAAGTTGGATTTGGCATTGAAATGTGCGAGTTTACATCCATGCAATCGGATTAGAGGGAGTGGGCATGTGACCAGAAGGTTGCTTGTTTCTCATCTTACCACTTCCAGGCTGATGTCCAATGTATTGTCTGCGCCACAGAGCGGGTAATAGGCTGTCAGCTGCTTCCTGAAATCAAGTACACAACGCTGCTGTATGGAGGAGAGCATAATGGACTGACATTTACCCTGTACACATGGAAAACCAACTTCAAACTGGCAGATAAGTAATTATTGTATTTAACATTATGGCCCTAAGTTTTCCCTTTGTTTTTGTGTCAGAGGAGATACATGTAATAGTTTTGAATTCCTTCCGATCTTGTTGATAAAAAAGAGTCATATTTCTTCTGATTTTATGCCCATGAATTAGAATTACATGCATTCAGTATTAAAATATTCTACATCTAAATACATTTCTACTTACTGTGACATCAGCATTTAATCTATTTAAAGCCCTAACTTTTTTCCAGTGTTTGTTTTATCCTTTGCCTGCTCATGGTGCCCTATTCCTTTTGCCTGGAGCTCCTCTTACACCTAGGGCCACAGTCAATCTCCAGGTTCAGTTACCCCTTATTGCAGTGGACAAAAGCACAGATGACACCAATGTTAGGGCTGTGTGTTTGGCTGTGTTTGGGAACAAAAAGATGGCTTACATCCACTACTTGGCCCAACATGGAGGTGAGGACATTCTGAATGCAAATGAAAACAACTCAGCTGGTCGAGTCTTGCAAGAATGTGCATGGATGGCACCCCAAGCATGCAAAGCAAAGTGAAGGGTCTCGGGGGTCTCATGAAATAAAAGGACATAATGCCTAATTTGATCAGGTTTCTCTGCATCGTCCACCATGAGTCACTGGAATCAAAACTCAAAAACAATGTATTCCAAAACAGAATATAAAAGATTGTTCATGTGGTAAATGTCATTGTTTCCAGAGCACCAAACCAGTTCCAACAGTTAATTGAAGACAGAGTATGGTGATTTTGTGATGCGCAGGAAGTAAGATAGGTTGTCCCACAGGAAGGTGATAGAACGGTTCCCGGGCATCCTTCCCTTGCTTTTCCAAAGTGGAAGGGACAAAGGGAAAACACAAGAGTTGAAAGACCCACACTGGATCATACAGCTGGCCCTTCTCACTTACTTCCCCTGTCACCAGAACGCTCTCAACTTGCAGTTTCATGGGAGAGATAATCTTCCAAGCATACTGCTGAAGGCAATCAGAGCATTCAAGAACAAAATAACTTTTCTGTGGCTATCTGACGGAGAGATCATTCACATCCCAAAACCCAGAGCAACAACCACAAATGACCCATCTCTGCAGCCGCTCTTCTGCCACAGAGGATTTGAAGTTGAAGTTTTGGAAGAGCTGAAGGGTGACTTTGAATCCAGATTCAGTGATGTGAATGAACACAAGGAGATTTTCAATTTGATTGAAAACCAGTTCCATGTGGATGTATCCTCTCTCTTTTCTTTCCTCCAACTTTTACTCAGCTCTGCCCTAATAATCGGGCTGTTCCTGAAAGTGAAATATTTCATTTTCAGACAAATTACTCAAAGTTGAACAGATCAGGTGTTGGCCACTTCTGGAGTTTGTTACAGAATTCCCACTTTGAAACCATTTGTACAAAAAGTGACGTCTTTCTTGGTGAGCACATACACATGAGTCAATACTTTCATCCTTGAACACTATCAAGAGGAAACAGATAAACCTGCTTACCAATCCACATCTTGAAAGCCTCACAATGATTGCAACAACTAACTACAAATACAACATGAAGAAGTCAAAAAAATGTATGCCAACTTCCGCTCATACCAGTATTAAGAAAAACCTGCTTTTAATCAGAGGCTGTATTGCATGTTTTGTTAGTTGGTTTTGGGATGACAGTGCTTATCTTATGGGTTGGCTTTTGGTTTATTGTAGTTAAAGTGGTTCTCCTGTTGACTTTGTGTGGTTCTCTTGCAAAAACAACCATGAGGATCACTGGTGAAGAGGCCTTTTGAATTAGTGTCCTTTAGTTAAGTTCTAAAGTTGAGATGTTGTCCATTTACTACAAATTTAGCAAGAGAAGATTATATTATAATAATAATTTATTGTTCCTGCGGGGGGAAATTTGTTTTTAACACTCTGTCTAGTTAACATGCTACACAAACATAGGCTGAAATACACAAACAGGATCCTATGGACATGCACTAATGGAGGGGTCTCAGGGTGAGGGGGCTGTACTGTGCCATTGACCTTCTAACTGGAGCATGGCTGACAATAGGTAAACAGTTTCCCTTAAAGTATATGGCCATGGATGTTTCACATTAGAAAAGCCTTTCACTGTGTTTTCATCCATCTGTCCACTTCACCGAGTGGAGCTAAGGTTTTGTTCGTGTAGAAAAAGAAAGCAGGGGGGTGGGGTTGCTACGTCCTTGCATTGGCTATGGTGGCCTGAACGAAGTTATCATGAAAAATGTGTCCTTTATATCTCTTTCTTTATTTTCTATTGAGTCAGTCCAAGTTGGATTTTTACTGGATACGCATCAGACAAGGACATGAATGAAAAACAGCCTTGATTATTGCGCTAGCTGTTTTTTTAAGGTTCTGTTAGACATCTTGTCAGGGAAGATGCACCAAGTTTCATGCTCTTGCAGCTAAGATATGTTGCATCTGATACAATGACGCAGGAAGGTTTGAATAAAGGTCAAAACATTTTCTCCAGCAGAATGAGATTGGCCTCTAACAAGCGACCTGAATTTTAGGGTGCAGTCAAGAAAGCTAGCGACCGTACATTGGTACCTTCAAGAATCCAAACGTACCAGTCTTGAAACCTACACGCCCATGCTACATAGAACAATGAATGTTTGCACAAGCACACATTTTTGATAACACCTGTACATTGTTGCCCTCCCTCTCCTTCTGCTAACCAAGCTTACAGAAGGGGGTCTGACCTTACCAGTTCAGCAGCTCTGTGGCTGTTAAAGAGTCAGAGGTGGGCTTCAATACTTTGCTGGTTGGGAGGGTATTGACAAGAACAGCAAACCCCTGTGCGATAAGGATCCCTGAATCCCAGCCCAATCTTATGACTTTCTTCAGCAGCTTTAGTTGTCTTTATTCTGCTATAGACCCAATGCAACAGAGGGGAGGGTGGCAGAGGGAATTGGAGCAATTCAGTACAGAGGACAGAGAGATCCTTGCAAGACCTTAAAGCAATCTCACCAAAGCATTCAAATTTAGCATTTTTGACTTTGTCTTATGAACACCATGAACACAATTAATCACTCGGTTCTCGGAGTAGCCCCTGTGTACGTTTTACAAACCTTGTCTCTATTTAGTTTGCAACAGAAAAGCTTGTTGAACTTTTATTAAATTATTTCTAGTGAAGGCAATACAATTTTGATTGCTGTCTTTCTTCTCCTGCATATGATTCCAACACTTTTTGAGTGAAAAAGAACATTATACAGTATTTTACTACTTTTCCTTTGCAGAAGGGATGTTAATGGTATTGACAGGACTCAAAACGTCCTTCAGTGCTGTCCCCTTTAACACTGATTACACAGGACAATTTCAAAATATGTTACAGTATTGGTCAAGACATACTTGTAGTTTCACAACAGCGAGTACTGCACTTTATTGCACACTATTGCATGGGATTTCATCATAGCTGTTTCTGTTTTTCTGGTCATTTATCAAATTGTTTTAATGAAGTTGGAGCAACTGAGGCTGAAAGGGTTCCACCTGCTTTTTTATAACTCACAAGCTTTTGTTGCTATTGTGTGGAGAATAAGATGACCTGATTGTGTTTGACTCTTTACATTTCAACCACGTACACTCCCTCACAATCACTAACACACACAGTCACATGCTTATTGTCAGTAGATTGCATTTTATTTTTTACCTTTCTTCAAATCGACTCTCATGCCGTCTTTATCAATTTCTTATTGGGCTTTATTCATTGCGTTTTCCGCCGCTGAGAAGGTTTTTAACCCAGCAGCACAGAAGAGAAGGAAAGAGATGTAAAGCAAGATATGAACTAGTTCTTACCAGACTCAAGGGGCCTTTCTTTACACCTTAAAAATTGAATGGTTTCTGACAAGTTTGGGACGCTGCTCTTGTAGCGATCCACAGCAGGAGATTGTCATGTCAGGCTATCAAACCCCTGAATTCTAATGATGACCATAAAGTCTGATGATGGGTTTTATTTTGGTGTTCATGGTGGTATTGTGGACAGTAGTTGTATTTATTATGTGTTTCCTGTTGCTACTTGATGTACTCTTGTATTTATGAAGTTCATTTTTTACATTGTTTCTGTTCAAACTCCTTCCCTCGGGTAGGCGTTACAGATCACTGTATGCAAAAATAACCGTGCAAAAGAATGGTTTTCTTCCCCAAGGCTGTCACTCTGATGAACGCTAAACAGTCACAGAGTAAATGGTAAATGGACTTGAGTTTTTTTTTTTCTTCTGACTACTCAAAGTGCTTTTACACCGCACGTCACACCATTCACACACTGATGGCAGAGGTTGCTGTGTAAAGTGTCCATCAGAAGTGACTAATCCCATTCATACACATTCATACACCACTGACGAAGTAGCGGGAGCAACTTTGGGTTAAGTGTCTTGCCCAAGGACACATTGGACATATAGCTGCAGGAGCTAGGGATCCAACCCCCCAACCTTCCGGTTGAAAGACAACTGACACTACCAACTGAGCCACAGCCGCCCAGTGTGACACCTCATCTGAGAACAACATAGTGCCTTAATGTAAATACTGAAACAACTACCTACCTCATGTAATTTAACCCATCTGTTACCTAGTTCCATAATTTATTATCATGTTCATTTCAAACCTCTTGCAATATTCATCACTGCACTATTGTCTATTTGAGCCTTGTACATGTTAGTCTGTGTTATTTGTCTGTTTATTGTTTAATAATGAATGATGTACTGTACTTTTGTACATAAAAAGTGTGTGAGCATACAGGCTGATTCTGATGCCTTAGTCTGTGTGCCTATGTTTTTTATAGGTTTCTTATTTTCACGTGGCTGAAAAATTAATTTTCCCTTGGGGAAAAATAAAGTTAAACGTTGAATTTGATAATGAATTTAGAGGTCATGTAACATTTCAATTTCCGAGCACATAATGATCTTATTTGTTTGTAAGGGCATGCGGTTGGCTAGATATGTACTTCATAGGGGTCTAATATTTGTTTGTAAAATGGGCATGTTTTAAACTTCAATAGCACTATTTCCTTGTATCTATTCTCCTACATGTGTGTATGTATGAATCAGGTTAATGTGATACAGCAAAGAGGAGAGATGTCTTAGGAGTTTGCAACAGAATCTTTATATTTCAGTGTGGTTTTCATCCCTCCTCTTCCCTTTTCCCCTCTCTTTCTTCGTATCCCATCAAGTAGGCCAGTTGATGAGGGACAGTAAAACAACTCCCTCCCCTTTTTACATACCTCTCAGTGGAACAGGGAGTAAGATGAGAACACGGCAGCAGGAGTTCAGGAATCATCTTTTCCCAGTCTCTAACTGAAACAATTTGTGCAGTGCCAGTTGCCTAGGGGGGAAATGATTTGAATATGCTTAACAATGCAGCGTTTTTGCAGTGTCAGTATAATGTTTAAAGGAACCATTTTAACAGTAGACTTATCATTAGGATTTCTTCTTAATTGCCCCATTGCTGCTGAATGGCCCTTAAGCATTAAAGTGATACAGCTGCACTTAACAATGCTGAGATGAACAGATATTCAAACTGTTATTACGTTTTTTTGATAATTTGAAAGATACATTCAAGCCAAGAGGTCACACACTGGAATTACTAATATGAATTTGTCATCTTATAAAGCCTTCATCCGTGAAATTAAATGCTTTTCTTGGTATAAAACTCGTATTTTTATTAATTCATGTTGTCGGAAAATTTCCACCGGCAGAAGAACATCCTTTCTTGCCATATTGTGAGCAGTTCTATCTAGACCGTGTCTTGATTTCTTGTTTTTGTCCTGTTATGATTGACCCATGAGTAAGTGAACAAGCCTGTAGCCTCGAAAATGTGTATATATTATTCATTTGCAAGAGAAAATACACTTTGAGAGACCTATAGTGCCATGATGAGTTACCATTGGGAGCAATCAAGCAAGTTGCGAAATGTTCTTCTTACATTTATGATTCGGTTATAAGGACAGGCTTGGATATGTAATTAACACAGCTGTCAACCAACAAGTGATCATCCGACCCGGTATCATGCCAAAGCGTGTAGTAGACACGTTGGTCCACTAGAGGATGCGTGTCAGTGTCACGTATTGCCTGTCTTCAGCGTCAAATGTACACGTCTCTGATCTGTGCCGTACCAGCAGGGGGCGATAATTTACTCAATGCCAACATCCATCGCGGACAAAAGAGAAGCGTTTCAGTGTATTCCAAACCTCCTTCCTGTCAGGTAAGAGTAATTACCCGGGATTAATATTTATTATTAAGTTATTATTAACCTAAATTTGAAATATTTGAGGTTGCCTATGACTGTTTTTCATGCTAAATACATGTCGTTTGGTGGTAGAGAGCCAAGGTTATTAACATGAGAGGGAATTGAAGTAGCAACATAATGAAAATGCATTTAGCAATAGCATTTAGCTGCCCAGCTAGTTTAAAGACTATCTCTACATTAAAGTTTTCTCAAATTAAACCTGATAAACTTGGGCTAATATTATATCTAGCTAAGGTTGAAGCAGTATATCGCCCAGTACTAGATAGATCAGTATTTGGACCTGTTTCTGTGTAAACAGTGATCGTGTTAACAGGCGGTAATGCGACCGTGCTCTTCGCGGTAACCGCAGCTGATAAACACGAAAGGTGTCCACGCAAATGCCTCAAAATGCCCTCTTTAGATACGTCTGTAAATGAATGATTTAACAAAAGAGGCTCTATCCATTTCAGCGTCCGTTGTGAGCAGGACACCAACAGACGCGTTCGGCTGAAAGTCTCCAGTTAACGCGGTCACTGTTTGCACCGTAACACCTGTCAGGCCATTTCTGTTTTAGCTTTTTATCTTTTGTACACAAAGGGCCATTTAATAAATCCTAAATTTTGTCAGGCCTCCCTCTAACATGAAGACTGGGGAGGTATATTGTCTATGGTCAGTATGGGAGGACTATTGAATAACTGGTTATATCAGTAAATGACGTCGATGATTCTGACATTTGTCTCCAGATTAGTAACCTACGGCTTCTATATATTCCAACGTTAGGCTACTACATAATAGACTTTGGTTTAAATCAGCATAGCTTAGTTGGCATGCTCCTAACATGACAGCCAGTGGGAGCTGTGTTTTCACTGGCTTCTATTTGTGATGTGGCTTTGATTTGATCTTGTTGACCAGTTTCGTAGTTCATTCCCTATTTTGGTAACATTCATGCAGTTTACATGCTAAATGTGACTAAACACAGGTCCTTTAGAAAGTTGTTTTCATTACATGTCACAGTTATCTTCCCAAATGACGTTACAGCTCAGGATTTTATAATTTGAGAAATCCTGGAAATTTTGCTGTGGATGAAATAACCTTTTTTGTGTTCTTCTTGTCCTACAGACCCAGTCCATCCCTGTCTACACTTATCACCTGTCCATACCCCTTTATTACCTTAAACCAACGGCTCTTTTAAGAGCCATTACACCCGCTGCTACAGCACCACACATAGACACACATTTGCACATCAGAAACAAACATATTGACTCCCACACACACTCATCCATTTTCACTCTTACTTATCACTCAATCACCCATATTTACAAAAACTCTCTCTCTCTCGCTCTCTCTCGCTCTCTGTCTCTCTCTCTCTGTTTCTCCTCTTGATCTACCTCTCCCCTTGGTTGATCGTCTTGAAGATCAACTTGTGGTCTTCAAGTAAGTAGTTCTCTCAGTTATTTTATTCATTTCTTGTCCTCATTCCCTTACCTGTACAAAAACAATGATTAATTAGAAAAAGCACAGTTCTCATCAGTTTAGGAAGGTTGGGTGTCAAATGCACAGCAAAAATGAGTGATAAAAAGAACTGCCATTGGAAAAAGAAAAGGGAATCGCTGAACATTTCACTCTCTTGAGGGTCTCCAGATGAAAAGGGAGGGTGTTTTTTCTGTTATTTGAGTCATGATCTTGTATAAGTAATATAGAAAATGGTATTTATTTTTTGTTAAGCTAAGATTTCACAATTCTAATTTTTTCACTAAGGGCCAAAAAATGAAGCAAGTGGAGTGGCAGCCATGCATGTATGACTTTTCATTGCTTACACATAGCTGCGTACCCGCATAATATTATAAATTATAGTAAGAGTTTTTTTGTATGCAAGTCAAAGTTTGTTTGAACTGTGTTGCCATTTAAGAGGTGCTTAGTCTAACTCACCAGATGAAAAGAGTCAGGCCAACTTCAATACAGATTCTACAAGTCTCTTGCAGTGTCCTGGGTGATGGAACACCATTAATCTAAAATATAATCTCTCATTTGGTGTTTAGACGATGGCTGTGATAAACCACACCATTTCACCACCGCTTTCATCTGCCTGTACCTGCCTACAGTAGCTCCTGATATTGATATATCCCACTAAAAGAGCAGTTTCTTAGCTCTATTTTGATGTACTTTGAGGAGGTTTAACTGAATAAAGCCACAGTCTTAGTGAATGGCTGCAGAGGAAAACCAAAAATAACTGACACCGTCCCTGAGCAGAGAGCAGCCCCTCACCTAAGAATGTGAACACATGCTGTTCTTGAAGAACATCAAACCTAATGAAGCAATTTAAAATAAAAAGAGTGGTAAAATGAGTGGTCCAATTAAATTCTGACTGGTGTGTTCTTGTTTACTTAACTTGGTGTTAGAATTAATATTTGATTTAGTTTACATAGTTAATTATCAGGAAAGTAGTTTAATCTATCTACCATGTTTTTCCACGTTGTTCGTGAACCCATTATCTCTTTTTCCCCCCACACCCAAATGGAAAAAAAAAACACCAAGTATGAACTGAAATGTGGCTACGAATTGAGGTCTAGACTAAACTATGCGCCTGAAGTCTCCATTTTCAGAGGAACAGCGTATTTACAGTCTTTACTGTACATGACGGCAGAGAAGGTGCAGTTTTCAAAAGTTTGCACTCTGGAACCCGTTTGCCCGTTGCCATTGTCGTGTAAACGGACAGCTAAACCATGACAATGGGAAATTGTGTGACGTCTAGTGTCCATGTTCACATATTGTGTCAGTATGTGATATACATTTCTGAGTTATAAAATAAGATACTCCTTTATTCATCCCACAACCGAGAAATTTACAGTGTACTGTTGTAGGTAAATGTACAGTTATAATAACATGTGGACCTCACTTAACTTATTTTCTATCAGTGGATCTGCACAGACATATTGCAGTAAATTAAAGCTCTCATATAGCAAGATCTCAAAATATAACAGGTACTGAATAGTTGGGTACATGGATTAGGCACCTACATTAACCAAAAACCAAACTGTACACAGTAAAAATGCAGGGATCCACCCAGTGTTTTTATACATTTTTGTTGACTAGTTGATCTGTTTTTTTTCCACATCCAGTAATAAAAATGTACTTTAATGCAGCCACTGCAAAACAGCGACCTTAGTCTCCATGTGTGTTTTAATGTGTCTACAGTATTTCTGCTTAATTAACATCTCCACTCATCTTCCTTTGTGTTACAGTGGAAAGAAGTGGCCATTGGAGTGGGTGGCGGATGAAGACACGTGCTGATTCTTCCGTTTTATTAAGTGCTCAAGATCCTGGAGCTGTCACTGTTTACCAAAAGACTGCTTCTTGTGCCCCTCAATTGCAGATTGTGACTAAGTTTTATTTTGGCAGATGTTTATGAAACTAGCACTTAAGTACTTTGTTTACACTCCAGTCATTGACGATTAAATCGATGTTCTTTTTTTTTTTTTTTACTTTGTTATGAAGTAATTTATTCTTTAAGATCATACACTATACTCAAGTTCATTACCTCAACATCCAAGATAATAAAATGATTCGTGAATTTGACTAATCTATGTATAGCAAAACTATAAATCTGAATGCACATTCTGTAGTTCACTCAGTGTTTAATATCAGATCATGCCACTTACTCATACAAATCTATAAAGCACATATTTTAGCTACACTCTCCATCTATATTATTCAATGGAATACAGCATTGATTTCAAAATACCAAACCATTACACAACTTCACAACACTATTTTCCTAACAGTTAGAATGGGCTTAAGTGTTAAGTGGGAGGTTCAAATTAACAGGTAAACTATCACCATGGGCATCTGGTCAGAATGACGAGATCCAACAAGGAAACTTCAAGGAACCAACAAAAGTTTGTTTATTTATCAAAGCAATTCAGTTTAATAAAGGGGACTAACAAACACATGGGATGTTTCAAATATATGAAATACAATAAACTGAATATTAAAAAAATAAATGATGACAAATTAGATTAACTCTTCTATAAGGATAAAAAAGTACTAAGGATAAATTAATATGGACAAGACCAATGGTGTAGTGCAGGGTATACGCAGGTATATGGAGTATACCCACTTATTTTTCAGTAATCACAGAGTATACCCACTTCTAAATCGCCTCTGATTCACACCACTGATTGATTGACCATATTCAGTAGTTCGCTACAATTATTTCCTAGGATGGTGAAGGGATGACCCGCCCTACTCTGTCTCTGATTGACTAGTACGTACTAACTGAATGTGCATGAACAGTCTCACATGTCACTGTTTACAACAAAGGCTGTTTTCCCTCTGCTGGACGGGTAACCTGAAAAAAAAAACATTTTGAGGGGAAAATTAAGAGTATTCCCACTTCTTCAGTCACCACTCATTTTGATTTTATGAAGGATACTAGTTATTAATGACATGACCGATCCGACTGCAAGCGAACACATTTTAGTGGTTTGTAATGAGGCTAAAGACTCGCCTCAGCTCCAGCTCTTTGCCCATTAGGTTGACCAGTTTGGTAGACCGTCATGGATAGGCTACAAAAACAGCTCTTCAGACACCAATGGGTGATGTAACTCTGGCTTTATAGTTCTATTTACAGTACATACATAATAAATAATAAAAAAAACCAATAAAATCTTCCGATGACAAAACACAGCCTCATTTATTCACTCCGAAGAAGCTTACTGAAACCTGCCTGATTTGTATTGTTTTTGTGTAATTGTTCCCGACATTTCAAAATATTTGCTTCAACCCACCAGATGAGAACCACTCATTCACACTGTTTCCAAATCACTCTCATCAGAACTCTTATAATCTACTTTCCAAATCACTCTCATCACAACTCTCATAATCTACTTCATTATGGTTCACTAGTAATCCTCCAGAAGAGAAACAGCATTTGGTCCCAATGCCTGGCTGTAACTTGAGCAGACAACTTGGAACTTCTCCTCGACATCTGCAAGCCTTCTCTGAAGCAGACATAGTAGCCCACAATGCCCCTCTTCAGTGATACTGCCTAGAAAAACAAAAGAGAAATTACATCATTCCCATCAATTGAATGTTGCCCAGCTAGTCATAAACTCACTTTCATAAAGAACGACAGCTATAGTTTTAGTGCCAAGGAATTAAAACGGTAACAATTAATAGTATCAAAGTGATGATGGACCTTCTGTTTATACAAATGTTCTCCAATTTGCTATTAAATATGACTGATGTACTTTTTGACACACCAACTCCTTCCATGTTTCAAGAACAGTTAGGCCCATTCTTCAAGATATATTTGAATCACCAAACAGACCTTAAACTGGCACCAACATTAACAACCTATCAATAACATGTTCTTTAGGGAGACGTTTTAAAATGATGGCAAGTCACTTTGTCCAGCCTTTAGCTTGTTTACCACCTCTTTTCTGTCTTTGTTGTCAAAATCAGTCCCAGAATGTAGCTGAGCCAACTCTTTATCCCCCCCCACAACATCAAACCAGTGCTCTTCCCCTCCTACTTCATTACCATGCATCTTCAACTTCCTCATAACATTTGTGAAATACCATGTTCTACAGACAAATGTATCTAAATTTTTGATATGCTGTAGGAGTGCCATTGTCACTGAAGTTAACTTCACTACATAAAATAATCAGACTAACTATGTTTGTTCACAAATGGATTTGAAGACCTTCAAGTAGGGAGATACCATTTTTTGCATAATTCGCTCTAGTATAATTACGAGTAGGCAGGCCCAACTGGGTACTGCCTGGAAGTATTCCCCAGCAACACAAATGTACCTAACAAAATAGAAATTAGCAACAGGGATTATAACTAACTCTTGATTTCTTAAAATGAACCGTCTTGGCACCATATTATCTCAACCTGCAAAATATAGTGGGTTTTCGCACGGACAGACTATTGACAGGTTTTGGCCGCACATACTTAAATTGAGCTGGAGTTAATTGGAATAAAGGAAATTGACCTTAAAAACTGATTCTACAGTGGTTTTCCCTGTATGGCTCATGAATTTGGACAGCAAATGCAATAGTATAACTATGTCATTTTCTTTTAGCAGATATGTAAAGCTAGCTTCTTACCACTGCTTCTACCAGAAGACATTTCTTCTATCATTGTCCTGATGATTTCAGGCCAGCCTTCTGAGGTAGGTGCAGTGCTGTCTCATCTCTCTCATCAAAATGATATTTTCCTCTTGAAGCCGCACTTTTGACATGAACACATCAAAAATCTTCTTTTTGGTGAGGATATTGCTGGATTCTGGAGTCATAAAAGAGAAAACAAAGGTTTGATCCGTACATTGGAAACAAGCAGGCACCTGCAAAAGCCATTGTAAACAACATTTCATATTATCTTTAATATAATATCCAGTGTTTCATCTAAATTGAAATAGGCAATGATGCACCTCCACAGCAAGAGAACATGTAAAATAACAGTAAACATTGTACAGTAATTGTGCCACTCACCACACACACACACACACACACACAGAAAGTTTGCTCTCCACCTTCTCCTCAATGATCCGCTCCACATCCAGAACCTGTTCATTGTAGAACTTCATTGTTTCCATGACTTTCTTCTTCTCTTTCCCGGAGTTTCTTTCATCTTAGGTGCCTAATTTTGTTGCTGTCTATAGACATACAAACAGAAAACACAATGTACAAGCATATGTATGCAGATATCAGAAAACTAAAAGACTACTTCTTAAAACTGAATAAACAATCAATTAATCAAAATGTAAGAAAATGAAATAACTTGAATAGCATAAAAGGCCTACTTTCTTTTAAATCAAGACATAAGGTATGTGAGCTGTAGACTTCTCCATACCAAAACAATCCAGATAATGCATCTGCAAGTAATATAAATGGCACATTTTTTAATGACTTATCAACTTACCAGTGTGATTATAAGGCTGGCTTTTTTTTATGGACACCAAGAAACATTTGTTCAATTGACATCTGAAGATTATGTTGGTCGTCACCACTGGTAGCGGCTGACTCTGACAAAAGAAGAAGAATATCAGTATTCAATTGTTATTTAATTTATGATCAAATCAAAGCCACATCACAAATAGAAGCCAGTGAAAACACAGCTCCCACTGGCTGTCATGTTAGGAGCATGCCAACTAAGCTATGCTGATTTAAACCAAAGTCTATTATTTAGTAGCCTAACGTTGGGATATATAGAAGCTGTAGGTTACTAATCTGGAGACAAATGTCAGAATCATCGATGTCATTTACTGATATAACCAGTTATTCAATAGTCCTCCCATACTGACCATAGACAAAATACCTCCCCAGTCTTCATGTTAGAGGGAGGCCTGACAAAAGTTAGGATTTATTAAATGGCCCTTTGTGTACAAAAGATAAAAAGCTAAAACAGAAATGGCCTGACAGGTGTTACGGTGCAAACAGTGACCGCGTTAACTGGAGACTTTCAGCCGAATGCGTCTGTTGGTGTCCTGCTCACAACGGACGCTGAAACGGATAGAGCCTCTTTTGTTAAATCATTCATTTACAGACGTATCTAAAGAGGGCATTTTGAGGCATTTGCGTGGACACCTTTCGTGTTTATCAGCTGCGGTTACCGCGAAGAGCACGGTCGCATTACCGCCAGTTAACACGATCACTGTTTACACAGAAACAGGTCCAAATACTGATCTATCTAGTACTGGGCGATATACTGCTTCAACCTTAGCTAGATATAATATTAGCCCAAGTTTATCAGGTTTAATTTGAGAAAACTTTAATGTAGAGATAGTCTTTAAACTAGCTGGGCAGCTAAATGCTATTGCTAAATGCATTTTCATCACGTTACTACTTCAATTTCCTCTCATGTTAATAACCTTGGCTCTCTACCACCAAACGACATGTATTTAGCATGAAAAACAGTCATAGGCAACCTCAAATATTTCAAACTTAAGTTAATAATAACTTAATAATAAATATTAATCCCGGGTAATTACTCTTACCTGACAGGAAGGAGGTTTGGAATACACTGAAACGCTTCTCTTTTGTCCGCGATGGATGTTGGCATTGAGTAAATTATCGCCCCTTTGCCTTCCAGTGTTTTAGCCTGCCTGTCTGCAGCTTTTCATTACACCTGTTCTCCCTGGCCCCCCGGACCTCCTTATTTCCAGCCTGCATTGCCACTTCAGCAGGCCAAACTCCTCTCAGATTACTTCCTCACACCTCAGCCTTTGACTTCAAGAAGCTGCCCCTTGACTACTCCACTACCGGTGTTTGAATTAATGAACTGGTATTTTACACTGGACCTGTTTGTCTGCAATTTGGTCCAGCCCTGACTGGTGACATTTTGCTGTAAGCCTAAAGTGTATGTCTTAAAACTGAACTGATATATAATGGATCCATCTAATTAACCTGTGTTTTTTTTTCTTCTTTGAATTAAAATGTGGGGATTCCGACGTCCCCAGTGTCAAAGATGAACTCTTTGTACTTCTACAATCTTCCCTGACATCTTGGCCCTCGTTTATCAAACGTACATGCAACAGAAAACTGGGTGAACGGTACCGCAGGGCTCTTTTAATGGAGAGTGATGAGTTACTAATAAGTCGCTTTTGTCCAAGGCATCTCCGGATGGAGTTATGCCAAAATCTGGAACCCCTAAGGAGGAAGCCTGGCGCTCCAATGCCATACCTGTGCTCTTCACAACGGGGATTTTGTCAACCAGGGCCTTTTTAGCGGGAGATCAGGGATAGGTCTGGTATATCACAGCAAACTATTGGTAGAATGAAGCCAGCCATGTGGGTAGCTATCAAATCACTCACTTCATGATACATCAGATTCCCATACAATGATGTTCAGCAAACTGTGATGAAGAGAAAATGTTATGAGAATGCTGTCTGGAATTGGTGCAATTGATTGTACCCATGTGCATCTGAAGCCACCATCAATGAATGATTAAGCATGTACATTGATGGCAAAAAATAACATTCAATAAATGTGCAGGTTCTTTTTCCTGCCAGGCTATCTGCTATATTAATATTCTAAACGTATTTCTGTGACTAGCCGTTTGGTGTTATTCAAAAAAAAGGTGACAACAGATACCCCCTCACGGATAACCTGGTAACTCGTACGCACATGAGCCACAGTGGAGCACTGTATGGGGTTAATTAAGGTGAGATGGCTCTGCTGGGGTAACTCTGCTGTACATGCCACAGAAAGTGTGTGACATCACTTGCCTGTGGGGTTCTTCACAATATTGCGGAGGATAACCAGGTGCCATTTGATAAACCTATGCACAGAGAGCTGTGGCCAGCAGGGCCCAGTCTGGGGGCTGTAAAACGATGACAGGAACCGATCCTGCTCTTCTAAAAAGTGTTAAATTCCTATGTTTGGCAATTTGGTTATTCAAATTAAAAGTAGACATTACACAATGTTTGGGCATAAATGTATTTGATTTGATTTGTTTCAGGTTTCATGGACTCTTTTAATTGCAAAGAGAGAGCAGTACATCTCTGCCATTAACCAACATATCTCTGTCTGTCTCTCCAGGACCTCTTTAGTAGGAACCCAGTCTCCTGATGGTTGGCCAGCACGGGAAACAGAGGAAGCATGCCCACCAGTTGCCTTGCTCTGTTGGGCTGGCTCCAGGCCAGTTGGTGCGGTTGAATGCTGGAGGCCACTAGGGCCTGGTGGTGAATCATCTGGAACATGTATAAAATAATATGAATACACTTTGCAACTCTGTAATTGTTTCTTTGTTCAATTAAGCCAAAGCACATTTAGATTACGGCTACAGAAATCTGGTATAGGCCATTAAATATTTATCATTATCTGTGCTGGTTTCTGAGATTGATAAGTGAGGGCCCTTGTGTGCAGTAAAATAAATCTAATCTCTGGAAGACAGAGTAAATATGTTACCTTGAAATGGGATAGTAGAGAGCAGCTATGTTTTTACGACAACACTTTTAAATTCCAACTGAACACTTTTTATTGAATACCAGAACTTTACTTTCCCTGCTGCTCATAATATTTGGGTTCCCTTCAACCTTTGTTCTCTCTTATGTAATAACACTGGTAGAGAAGCCATTCTTTTTAACAAAAGACTTTGTTCCCACCTATCTTATATCTATTAATGAATCATCTGGATATTCTGTCCTGTGCACCTATTTGCCCTTTACCTAACTGTATATTTAACACAGGGCAAACCTCCGGTATATTCCCTTTGCTCGTACCATTATACATAGAAAAATGGGGGAAACTGAAGCACTTAAAGTTAAGTCCTAAGGCAAACAGATCCAAAAACCAACAATGCTGAGATTCTGCTGTTGGGCTACAACTCAGCCCATTTATTTAAAAAGAACAATTGTTTACAACGTTAATAAGACAAAAATTTGTGAAGTTACAGTTCCTCCTTTATATCAGTCCCCAGTGACATCATCTTGTCCACCACAATTTCCCTGCAAGATGTAATCACTGCCATTTCTCTTAATCATCTTCAAACCTCGGCCAATGACACTGCCCCATTTGCGATGTTTACGATACATTGACTGGTAAATGGAGTTTGAGTTTGTATAGGTTTTTTCTCGTCTTCTGACTACTCAAAGAGCTTTAACACCGCATGTCACACCCATTCACACACTGATGGCAGAGGTTACTATGTAAAGTGTCCATCAGAAGTAACTAATTCCATTCACACACATTCATACACCGCAGACGAAGCAGTGGCCCAAGGACACATAGGACACATTGTTGCAGGAGCTGGGGATCGAACCCCCAACTTTCCGGTTGAGAGACGACCGACTTTACCAACTGAGCCACAGCCACCATTAACAATTGCATGTTCTGATTCTTTATCAGTTTATATAAAATCAGGAAAAAATACAAGTTAATGAAGAAAGATTATTAATTACAATAGATAACACGATGAGTCTTGACACAAGGTCTGCTGATCTTTGACTCTTTTGGATTATTTTGTGATCAAGATGTCTGTTTTGAGCGACAGCAGGCTAAATCCCTGAAAAAGAATGAGAAGCAGCCTCGTAAAGGTAGCACAGCCAGTAGTCCCCCAAATAAATTCTTACATACCAAGCAGTAGTGAAATAGCCATAATGACAAATATGCCATTGCTGCTGAGGTTTAAGCCCCTATTCTAAATAAATGACCCTCATTATTTGTTTGTGGCATGTGCAGTTTGAAAGAGTCTGCTTAAACTTCTCCAAGATTTAGACATGGGATTAATTGTTTTAGTCAAATACAAAACAAATAATAATAGACATACAAAACAAAGCAAAAAATCTTCCAAGAAAATCGAGGCAGCTCATGTAAAACCTGGCTGAATCCAAATAACAATTCAAGCAAACCTGATATTAATAGAGGGCTAAAGACTATATAAAGCCTAAGGACTCATGGGCAACTATGCAAAGGCACATAAATACCTGGGAATCATACCAAGATACAGAATCAGCTGTGACGTTGGCATGAATATGGTGCATGACAGACTGTGAGATTTTGCTTGACAGCTTTGTGAAGCATCTCATGATTTGTATGATTTCAGGGCAGGAAGAGAGACCTTTATTTATAATGCATACAACTTCATATTGGTCACACTATACTGAGACTGGTTTGCGACTCCAACAATTCCCCCACACATAGCATGCTACTGCAAATGGATAAATCCCAAACTAATTCAGTGTTCAGTCAAATTCAGTGTTTTGCATTTTAGTTTCCCCACTGGAAGTGAGGCTTTCATCCCTTTTCATGTTTATTCTTTATTGAGTGACCTGCCAGGAACCAATGGCAGAATTCTGGCTGACAAGTTTTTTCATCTGAGAGGGGAACACTTTGATAATTGAACATGTGTTTCTGTTTGGACAGAGAGAAGCACGATTTGCCATGCGGAGGGTCAAATTGAAGAAAATTGTCGAGAAAGTAGAGAATGAAAGTACTCAGACTCTGTTTTTAGAGAATGCAGCAAAGAGCCTCAGCAACTTCATTAAAAATGACCAGACTGCTTTTATACCAGAACATGAAGCACATGGAGATATACAGTTTAGATTTTCATTCTAAACAGAAAAAAACTTTACTGCAAAGGATGAATAGTTTTAAAGGAGTCTGTGATGTCAGCTATGGAGAGCCATGTGCCCTGACAGTGGAATAACAGAGAGAATATGGCTCAGGTGGAAGGCGCCTGTTTACTCTAGGAAT